>NW_019727405.1:505434-581167 GCF_002891405.2 Cryptotermes secundus | reverse complement strand
AACTGTATATCCAGCGGTTCCACATTTTTATCTACGGAGGACGTTGAAACTAGACTCATCTGTTTCTTCTTTCTGCCTGTTCGCTGGAACATGTGACGTCAGGTTCAAGAAACAAGATTACATCATTCTGTTCTCCATAACAACATTGCAGTTCTCTGTAGAAAGAACCTGCCTCCTTCTGAACAGAATGAAAAGTGGCAGTTCCTGTGTCTCTTTGGCACACGCTCTCTTCGCCCCGTCACGACAGACTCTGTACAAACAGAAGTGACGTAAGGAACATTGCTGCATTATATGGGACCTTTGAGCGCATTTTCTGAAAAGCAATTGGACAGCTGCTGGGGCATGGGAGGGACATGGCCTCAGTGAGCTCCTGAATCATTAATATTCAGAATTAGGTCTGAAGGGATGCCACTGACATCTGCATTTCAGCTACAGAACTAAGCACACACAGTGAGTCTGAGAAGTGAATAGACAAAATTGTATTAAAATTTTTCAGAAAAATGATTTATTACGAAAATAATTCAAGCAGTCCCCATAGGATTTAAAACATTTCTCTTTTAACCACCGAGAGAGACAGAAGGAGGAGGGTTACAAATACTGCGTCGAATTGTACGCATGGACACCGAAGGCTGGGTAGCAGTGTAATGAATGAGAGAAACAGTCGAAATTCGGGAAAGTAAGAACTAAGATGATTTAGAGAAAATACTGTAGCGTATTTGCCCCAAGCAAGAACGGTTGGGCCACAGAAACAGCCGTTTCTAAGTAACACACGCACGCAACGATGGAACACCGGGTTATGCTACCGCTTCTAGGTAACGGCTCGGAAAACACATTTCCGTGTATCGGACCGTGCTATGCAACGCGGTGACGTCATCAACAATACGGACTGTGTTTCCCGTGGCATCTGTGCAGAGTGCTGGCGAAGACCAGGAGCAATTGTAAACGACAGACCCGTCCTCTCGACAGAGAGAACGCCCCACATCAACACACCTGCAACTGTATGACAGTAATAAAAATCTGGTGGTAAGCCCCAGATGGGGGCTTTATTCCAAGGCAAACTGGCCGCAGTAACATTCAAAAAGTATAGAGCAGTTTGCAGTCGAGTTGAGTTATGTGAGAGCATTCAGTCGCAGCTGAGATGCCGTCAGTCGGAGAGAATTCAGAAGGCAGTTGAATAGTTAATGTGCTGAAGAAGTCATTTCATGTGTCACAGTAATAGGAATCCTCAGAGCGTTACAATTATTTGTACTTACACGACTTATGAGTATCCAATAAATCGATTCGCCAATCCAAAACCCGTCTACAAGTCACTAATACACGTGACAATATTTAGGAACAAAGGACACTATACACATACTACTGAGGTGTCCAGAGACAAAAATAAGAACAGAACTTTTAGCTAAATAGTCGCTTAACATGAACGAGGAGTTAGTATACAGAAGGATTAACAATTGCGCGAACAGAATACATATAAGAAATGAAAGATAATATTTAAATAGACTTAAGCGCAAATGGGATAATAGTAACGAAAAACAGAAAATTGTAGATAGTAAAAATATAAACGTAACAAGACCTTTAGAAAGACATGAAAGAGACTGCATACCGGGTGTTAACCGGTGCAGGGCCACGCAAAAAAAAATGTACGAGCTCAACAACAACAAATTATTATTATCAAGCGTATTATCATTAAAAGCATTCTTGAAATTCCTTCGAAGTTATTTCCTTCACACGGTCGGTCAGATTCTGTTCGATATTTTGGATGGTATGAAATCTTTCCCATTTAATCTTCATTTTAACTTTGCAAAGAGAAGACAGCCAGCCGAAGCCAATTCTGGTCCCCAGTGGAAGTGGTTAATATCATTAAATTGATATCAACATGTAACACACGGAGCTGAGAATCTGGTTAACTTTTATGTACACGGTCACGGACGTTGAAGTTCCATAAAGGAAAATACTTTTCCGGACAAATGGCGGATTATAAGCTTCTAGAAAAAGATTCTGTTCCATGGAGTCAGATTGTTGTGCATAATTATTTTGAATTAATAACAGTTCATAATAGATTAACAATTCGACTCCTTGGCTGTTGAAGTACCACAACTGACATTGCCAAGACAGATCAGAAAAGCGAAAACAGCCTTACGAATGCCAAGTGTAGAAAGTTTCTATAATAAAAATTTCTGTGGGCCTATCTGCCAACAGCTTAAGACATCTGTTGGCAATTTATCTGAACTACATACTAGTATTTTAGGGGGCACGCGGTAACGTAGTTGGTTGAGGCACTATACTACAAGATACAAGGTCGCGGGTTCGAGTCCCGATGAGGTGGATTTTTTATTTACGTAATCCTTTCAGCCGCATTATGGTCCTGGGGTCGACTGAGCCTCTAATGAGTACCATGAATCTTCCTGTGGGGTAAAGGGCGGCAGGCACGTAAGGCTGACAACCTCACCGCCATCTGTGAGCCGATTGTCTACAAAATGTGGGAGCCTCGACCTCTCATAACCCTATAGGCCTCCACGGCCTGTTACAGGGATGGCTTTTACATATCAATATTTAAAAGATATTCAAAGAGCATCTTTACCTACATTTGAAGTCCTCGGGGAGTTCACATATGCCAACAGCATGTGACATCTGTTGGAAATTTATCTGAACTACATACTCATGCCTAAAAACATTTAGAGCACCTTTACACAAATTTGATATCCTAAGGGCGTTTGCATGGGCCTGTGCATTATGTATCCATGAATATTCCAGTGAATCACTTGCCACCGTGCTCCTGGGGTTAATTTATTGCTTAAATCCCAGCACTTTCTTTCCTGTGACACCGCCTGAATTAATTCCCTCAATTATCACACTTTCTTTTTAAGACAGACACGGTGGTTCAGAAACAGGGCATTAAATTCGGATGTGTTGATTTTTATAGGTAACTGGTTTTATAAACGAACCTCTTCTTTCAGCAGCCAGTGTTCGATTCCCGGCACAGGCAAGAGATACCTGTTTAAAAAGTCGTACCAGAATTAATTTGCAATGACAATAAGAGCCGCAATAGCTCAATTCTCGATGGTAGGGGTTCGATTCTCATCGGGGCAATAGTTTCTTCTCCACATCAGTCAGACTAGCCCTGGGGAACACCAGCTTCCTACCCAATGACTACCGAGGGGCTCTTTTCACGGGGGTAAAGCGACTGGGGCGTGAAACTGACAACTCACATCTAGTTCCGAGGTTAGAAATGGTGCAGCTACACCTCCATTCTCCCATACGCCTTCATGGCGGGATAATAAATTAAGAATACGGGCTTTACTTTACTTTACCTCGCCTCTTATTTAAATTTCAGAACTCTTGGACATAATCAAATGTAGGAAGCAGCTTTTCTGACCGGGAAGGCATGTGTTTCAATAGTCCAAACACCTAAAGTTGATGGTGCAGTGTTGGGTTTGACGATAATCACAATTAACGGCGTCTGAAGTGTGTTTGCGCTTTAAATTCAAGACAATGAAAAAAAAACTACATTTAAGGACCAACAGACCTTTAATGTGCTGCTAAAAGAGTTGAAGAAGAGCCAAAGTAAAACTCAATTATGTAGGTAAATACAGAACGTCATTAAGAGCGAGTGCAGGGCTGTGCTTTCAGGGCTAATGCAATGTTTCCACTTCACAGGGTGCCAATATTTTACGAATCAGAATCTTTGCGTGTAAAATGGAGCAATGGTTACCAAAATCTGTGGGTGCCCAAAACTTTCTGAGACCCCCGATCCTTCAAAATAATATAAAATGTGAGATGGGAACTGTGTAAGATTTCAGGTTAAGCGGCGCCATAGCTCAAGCGGTCAGTCGCTGGCTTCCCACTGCGGCGCCCCGGGTTCGATCCAGGGTCTGCTCAAGTGGGATTTGTGGTTGAAAAAAGTGGCACTGGGGCAGGTTTTCTCCGCGTACTTCGGTTTCCCCTGCCAATCTTCATTCCGCCAATTGCTCCATAATCACCCTCACGTATCATCTGGGGCTGGTACAATAGGCCAGAAGTGGCCGCAGTACAAGGGACTTGGTCCCACCCCACTAGCAATTAAAAAAGGATAGATTTGAGGTTTCCACGGCGGTGACTATGAAGAAAACAGTCTTCTGGGATGTTGCGCCGTGTAGATATTGTGCTATACAGTCTGGTAGACAGTTATCAATCTTACGGGGTAGAAAATTAAGTAGAGCGTAGAAAATATTGTTCCGTGTTGGGGTGACTTATAAGATGGATTTTGGATTTGATGATTGGATTTGTTGCGCCACTTACAGGGCGTAACTACAAATAATTATTACACTACTGCTGACAAGTCACTCCACACTGTCTTCTCAGTCTACTTTCACTAGTCTTTACTTGGTAACAGCTCTCCACAATGGCTGTTCATCTGCCGTGTCAACACTAGACGTTTCCTGGTAACGAATCTTAGCAAGGGAGATTCTTCCGCTTCCGTTGCCCGCTGGTTAACATTCCACAGCTGAACCCTCAACGCAACTGCTTGTAGCGTCTTCAAGAGTAACTCCTCGGCACGGACCATACGGAGAACACCGTCTTCTATTATCAATAATGCGTGTTAACTGGTCCATTATCTAGCAATGGACGTCATTCTATTGTCGCGGGCGCTTCTGTTGCCGGAATGTGTTTACCGACCCGTTGCCTAGCAATGGGCATACTCGTACACATGTCACAGTATGTTAGGGCACAGGCATAGCGAGGACGTGGGCCGAAGACCTGTCTTGGCAGATGGGATACACACAGCTAGAGGACATGGGTTTCTCCGTGTTCTTATGTATCGCTCATCGTTTATTCCTCACTAATGTCCACTTTCAAAGCACTAACAGTAGAACTGTCACTGACACTACTTGGCACAAAGTTGTTAATCACAGTTATCCTTAAGATTTCCTCAAGAATGGTCATTGGGTACACTCTACCAGCTCAAACACATCGTAAACTCTAACTTCCTAACAGAGTTTCACCAATTTTCTCAAAACTCTTTGATGGTTACCCAGCAGCACATAACTCATATAAAAGTTGTTAAAGAGTAGATAAGGACGAAAGATTCCTTAGGACTCTCAAGTTACAATTAATTTCTCAAAATTCCTTGCCGGTTATCCTCAAATAATACTCATGGAACCGCATAATCTAACTACTTGATACGTAGCTGTTAAAAATTCATGTATAAAAAGAAAAACTTTCATAGGGCTCTCGAGTATACCTTATGAGTTCCTTACAGTTTTAATTGACGGCTACACTATGTTAAAATATACGGCATCGCATAATACGACCCATTAAACATTCGTCGATAAAGAGGAAATGTTCCTTATGATTCTATAGTGTCTCTCACTATTTGATCAAAATATTTCCTCCGTAACCCTCCCACATAAAAACCATGTCTCTGGATGAAAGGTATAAAAAAATATATATCTCGGAAAGTAATTGTCATACTCTTACACGTATCCGGTTTATGTTATCGGAAGAGAAAACTCTGAATGCTTTTTCATGTCCGGCTTACGGGCATGCGTCAGCTGGTGACCTTCGGCGAGCTATGTAAAAATGTCGACACCACAGGAAGAGACTCAATGCGTCTTGTAGCTAGCAGAGTTGCAATCTCTTATGGCTGTCCAGGGTCGTTTTAGAACGCAATATGGACGTGAGCCTCCTACACGGAAAAACATTTGGTTCTGGTACAAGAATCTGAGGGCTGCAGGTAGTCAGCTGCTTGTAAAATCTCCTGGAGACACGGACCTCTGAAGAAATGTCAACCGCATTAGAGAGGCATCCCGGCGAAGTTCGCCCAAATCAATTCGTGCTGCCAGCTTGCAGTTACACATTTCACGTTCAACAGTGCACAGTGCGCTACACAAATGGCTCCGCCTAAGAGCGCACAAGATTCAAATGATTTATGCACCAACACCGAGTGACCAAGTAGCACGCACAAACTTCGTTGTGGACATGCTAGAAAGAATTGACGCGTCAACCGATTTTCCTTACCAAGTGCGCTTCTCGGGAGTGGCGACGTTCCATGCCAGTGCAGTTGTCAACAGGTGCAGCTGCAGGAGTTGGGGCAGTCAAAATCCACATGTCACATGTGAGCTGGAGCGAGGCAGCCCCAAAATGAATGTGTGGGCCAGCTTGATGCATGGAAATTTGATTGGACAGTTTTTCCTTTCGGAGGTTCGTACTTTGACATTCTGGAGCTGTATGCGTTGCCCCAATTACCACCTCAAACTATCCTCTAAGAAGACGGGGCGCCGCCACAGTTCTGTCACCATGTTAGGAATCACTGGACAGAGAGACGGCTGGGAGATGGATCGGCAGAGATGGACCCATCGCTTGGCCTCCTAGGTCGCCACCCCACTGAATTTTATCTTGTGGGGTTACGTGAAGAACACTGTCTACCAATTTAAGATCAATGAGCTTCATCACCTGAAAGCCCACACAAGGGACGCTGTGGCTATGGTAACACCAAACATGCTTCAAGCCTATATATATATATCGCGCCACCAAGGGAGCCCACACTGAAATTTACTGAAAAAGTTATATACTTCGAAAAAATCTTTGATAGTTTCCTTTACAATGGCGTAATATATAAATGAGTATAATCAATGCTTTCTGAGATATAATTATTTTATTTTTGATACCTTTCATCTGGAAACCATGTAAGATACGTCATAATGTCAACAGGTGATACAGCATTATGAACACAAGTCACGATACTTTCCGTCTTACTATGACTTCGGATCAAAATACATTTTTATTTTCGCTTTAAATAAAACAATCCAACAGGAAACGTAACCAAATGATCGCATCAAGCAATTAGGAACCACGGTCTTCTCGAATACAACTTCGGGCACAATTTATTGATAGGATAGAGATGTGATCCCGTCTGACATTAATATGTGGTTTCCACGAGCATTACAGCATCCCAAGGGACGAAAGGAATAAGGCTTAACTAAATTAAATGTCAGGATATAACAGAGGGAATAAATGATAGAGAGAGAGAGATAAAAAGAAGCGGTACAGTCGTAAGATTGTGAAAAATTGTCACAAGTGTGGTGCCTTCTTAGCATATCTGCTTTAACATGACATCAAAATTCAGCGTGGTTCTTCAGAAGTCTATGACAATTACTGACGCATTTCGGACCTAACAGTATCACGTCGGACGCTGAGGTAGCCTATGTCTGACACACGTGACGTAATGGTTGCTGGTTCTATTTCTACCAGTAATAGATTGTTATAAATCGAACAGCATTTATTTCAAGAATCCCAGCCGGGATTCGAACCCAGCACCTTCCCAATATATAGATCCTCAACTCGAAACTAATCTGTTCGGTTCAACTTCTTGGGAGGGAATTCAGACTAGTTATGTTCAAATATTATTTCTAAAAGATATTATTTTAAAAGCGAAACAGATTTACTTTCTAAATTCGGAAATTATTCTTTATACAGTATCAACATGCTTACTTACTTACTTACTTACTCACTCATGGAGCTGAACCCTTCTTGAGAAGCCGCCAATTCTGCAGCTACTCAAGAATTTCCCAGCATTTTATAGAACCAGAAGGGTCATTACCGTGTTCACGAGGGCCCTCTACTGGTCCCTCTCCTGAGCCTGATCAATCCAATCCATACCATACCATCCTATCTCCCTAAGATCCATTTTAGTATTGTCCACCTACCTACGCCTTAGTCTTTCCAGTGGTTTCTTTCCTTCTCGCTTTCTCACCAATATCCTATATGATCCATTCGTGCTACATGCCCTGCCCACCTCATCATCCTTGACTTGGTCCGCTTCTCATACTCGCTGCCCAGTCGTACAATATTAAAAACATATAAAATTCAATAAGCTCTTCTAAACAAGCATTTTTCTCGAAAATAATAGCTGACGACAGAGAAACTGTTGGCAGATTTCCTACTGGGCCTACCAGAACCAGCGTGTGAGCACTCATAACCTCACGCAGCACTATTACGATTTTATATCACAGAAGGAAGGAAAACAAATATGAGCAATAATGTCCGAATCTTTGTTTCTCTATTATGTAAGAAGATAAGCGGATACTGGCCTATGTCCACTCACTAGATGGTGACAGGAATAAGTTCAGCATTCACGAAACATTTGTTAATTTTTTTAACTTTGGAGGAGAATTTTGTGCCAATCTTCAGGGTTTCACGCTGCTGTTCATCTGTTCAAAATTTCCCCTGTGGACAAAGTAATAACAGTTTATGCCAGTGTTTGCCAAGTGATGTTCCGCGGAAACCCGGGGTTACGTGAGGTAAACATTGGGGTTCCGCAAGAAAATCGCATTGCAATGGAAAAAGTACCGACACTCAAGGCATCATTACTTTAAACTTCGCTTAAAATATTTCCGTTCTGAAGCTTCTTTAGAATAGAAATGTCATTTTAAACGGAAGAAATTAATAAAATGAAGCGTGCTTTTGCCTCATATGAGAAGGCTTCATCACGACAAACAGTTCACCAACAAATTCTTGTGTGAAACTGTGCCCTCGAATTGCACAAAGGAAAGAGACTAAATGTGGCGCCAGATTTGGGAGTTCAAATTTCCAATACTAAGCCGAATATGAAAAAGGATTCTGGAGAAAGAAACGAAAAAAACTTGTTTGGGTTGAAAATTGCAAATATGTGTCATGATTGTTTCTTGTAAGCCTCCTATTCGCATAAATTAAAGGTGATGTTTATTTTTAAATATGAGAAATTAAATAATATAATAATCTTATATCACTGTCTAACATTTATTTATTATTATTTATTTGTGGTCAGTTATTTTTAGCTTCATACGTGTATGTAAGGAATTTATTAGAGGTTCCGTAGAAAAGTTCCAGTACGAAAGAGTTTCTTATCCAAATTAAACTTGGAAACATCGGTCTAACTCCGATTTACGTCCCTGCATCTGGACTGAATTTATGGTCAAAATTACATGGTAGATTTATAGAAATTTCCAATCTTGGCGTTGTGTGCATGGAATATAAAGACAGAACGGACGCGCTACGTATAGTAGTGGTTTTGCCGGTACGTATCTCGGTTACATTCAGATGGGACGAAGCATCCAAGAAACAAAACGCAGCGGGGTCTACCCTGATGACTGCGGTTTGTAATATAGCAAAAGATTCATAGCGTGGTGAGATATAGGAGTAACGTTGCGAGCCGGGTAATCTGGAGCCCTCTGACTTAATAAATCGACTCAAAGCAGCAGTCTCGTTTATAATAACAGCCAAGCAACAACTTCGTAAGTTAGTAACAACTCCGCCCGCTTCCAGACTAGCAACGGGCCGCAGAGAGAGACAGCAAGGCTATTGCACAACAGTCAGTTAAAACGTTGTTCAGCTAACCCGGTATCATGCCCTTTAAGCAACCGTGTACTCATCTACCAGCATTTACATTAAAAACTCTTTTGTTTATACATAATTTTAAGAAAGATTTTGTGTTATTAAAACAATTTGGTACTCGTCGGTATACATAACCGTAGCGAGTAGAGCCCTTCGTCTGGAACTGATATTCGTTCAGTTCGAAAATAAATTCTGCATATTTTATGGGACACAAATATCCATTAACGTGTTTACAAGAGGGAGCTACTGGAAGATATCTTGGGTAACTTGAATCTCGTATACAATAAACGCAACATATTTATATAAGATCCAACTTAATAGTATCGTCTTTTCTGTCTTGGTTTTCCAAATGATTTGATTCCTTCAGGTTGTCGGACATTTCTCATCTCTTGTAAGCGTGCTACATGTCACGCTCATTAATTAACCTTGATTTCAGCATTCTAATATTATCCGAAGAAAAGTACAAATTATGACTCTCATGATGCAATATCGTTCCCCTTAGTTCCACTGTCTGCAGCACCCTCAATCCACGCTCAACACTTAGAGTAAGGAAACAAATTTCATTTCGTGCATCCTGTTGCTTTATTACATACAATTCTTTATTGCAGTCCGTCGTAGCACAACAACATAACGGTCAAGGTCAACACTACCTTAGCTACATGTTTCGGCTTTTAAAGCCGTCATTAGGCAAAATACATGGTTGACATATTCACACACTATTGAACTGCAATTTCATTGTGACAGTTGAGCTGGATACTTGACAACTATGTTACACTATAAAATACAAAGTATAAGAATACAATGAATTATGAACAGAAATGAGTACCAGGAATCTTCTTGGGCGTAAAGGGCGGCCTGCGTGTAACGCTGACAACCTTATCGCCATCTGTGAGCCGACTCTTTAGAAAAGGTGGGAGCCTCGACGTCTCACAACCCTGTGGGTCTCCACGGTCTGTTACAGGGATAGCTTTACCTTTACCTCAGAACGTGTGTTCCTAACTTTTTCCTCTCGCTTGGGCCAGATCTCCCGGAACGCGAATAATATTTTAAAAAACTTATGAACAGCCACTATGAATCAAAAACAATCTAGGCTCAAGTAGTAATGGCTTATGCCTACCCATGAACTTCGAGCTATAAAACTCTGTTAACCCCATATACTTACTATCCGACTAGCCTCTATAGGGCATCAATCACGAATTCTTTTATCATGCAACATCTTAAACTGCCCATCTATTTCATCCTTCTTACGTCAAAATACTTTCGTGAGCAATCTTTTTCAATCACTTGTAATATACTTCACCTCCGTACGATCCTTACTAGAGGTTCCTCTTCGTGTACTCCCAAACCACTCATAACATCCAAAATTGAAAGCATACACAACAGTTTTCAAGACGATCTTCCATACAAACATTTATTTTATGAAGATAACGGACAGCTAAGCGAAATTTTTGTTGGCAGGTCCACCTATCGGCAGAATTAATAGTAAGTAGCGAATTAACACTCGTAATCTCACGCAGCACCATTGCTACTTTATGATACGCAGTAATAATCCTACTTCCTCACTTTCAATAAATATTGTCACGTGTGCGTGGTTGCGTGACTAATAACAACGGGTTCTGGATTCGATGATTGGATTTATTGGCATTTATTTACAATTACAATCAATTATTAAAGCTCACAATCAACGGCTGTCAAAGACTCGCTCCATTCCTTATTGAGTCATGACTGTCTTCTCTTCCACTGCCACAAATGACGAGCGAAGAATCACTGCTTACTGAATCATTGAACTCCCTTACAAATCTATGAATCAATTCAACGAACGAATTCTTTTTCTATAACTTGGGGCGAACCGACGAGAGATCACCACTTCGAACAGTCCGTGCTGTCAGTGTATTACTGCTATTATTCGTTGCCGCAGAAAGGTGCCCTGTCGAGCCGCTGGCCAGCAACGGACTATTCCGTTTCAGCGGGAACGTGCCAACCAAGCCGTTGCCCAGCAATGGAAGTCCGCTCTGGCTTTCAGCGTCACGTCACCATATCTGCTGTGTTTTGCTAATGTTCTTAAAAGGGGGGATGGCCGTGTATCCCACTGGGTAAAAGCCATGCCCAGTTCCTGCACTTCGTGACGCAAAAGAAACAACTTACTGCCTACGAAGGGATTCAGGAAGGAATTGTCACGTTTGAGAACTACCATTACAATACATTGGCACAGAACCACAGAACACCATGGAAAGGCAATTGACCATTTTAAAGCGACAGCAAGTACAGGCGAGATAAAGAATTAGCATGCTTCTTAATTGTGATAATTTGTTTCGCGAAATGGTTTCTTTTACAGCTAATTGAAATTTAATTCGTGTTGTGATATATTATTTCCGTACGTACAACTCTACAGAGAAACAAACAGTAACGGCGATTTGGATTATTTTGGGCGCAATTTATATTCGCGCATATTGCCATTATTTTCCTCTGTAAATGTAGCCTACTTTTTTAGTCGTTACTACAGACCATAAAGACATCCGCTTCCACGCAGTGTTAAGGTATTAACGAGCCGTGAATTAGACATGGCCACAACGAGAAGTCTCAAATACGGATATTGAATGTAACTAATGTCTAATGTTTCGCACAGGGTTTGGAATTGTGACGGGCTTTGTGAAGTGGCAAAATACTGTCAAAATTATGATCTACTTTGTCATATTTTAAACTACACAGAACTGAAGCTGAGAAGTGCCTGGTGGGATATGTACAAGAAACAATGAGCATATATCTCTAAAGAAGCGAAGAGGCTAAAAACTTGCAGCCTGCATAAGCCAGTAGATCCAATCCGTGTGCCAGGAGAGAAGCTCAGAAACATCTGCTTGCCTCCTACAATGAAGCTCCCAGTAAGTAAAAGTAATGGCTTTTCAGGGCAGTATATGCCTGTATGACTAGGTCCAATTATCAGGCTAGGGCAACATGGATTCTAGATCCTTCGCAGCATCTGCCTCGATAGCTAGGGTAAATCAGGTTGTCGGTTAATCTGTTTCGGGCGAGATTCAAACCTGGCACCTCTTGAAGAAATACCAAAACTGTTACCGCTCGCGATGATAAAGCAGGTACGGTAAACACTCAGCCGCAATGTGTCGCTCCTTCTCTCAAAGCAGCAGTTCAGATCTGAATCATTCCGGTGCGGTACTGCCCCTTATCGGCTGCCCGAAACCGAACAACAACAAAAATGCATTTACCTTCGATATATGGAGACCACAAATGTTCCGGACTGCGTAACCGGGAATTGCACAGCTTAGTGTAAAATATAAATTAGATAATGTGCTCAAAATTTATGAGACAGACACACACACACAGAGAAAGGTATCACATAGTTTATACAGGGTGATTCTAAATTATTGCCGGAGTTTCTGTGGCCCGTAATTTTCAAACAGGACATTTCCTCCTCAACAGTCGCCATTTTTGGGAATGACGTCATACTTTCTCACAAACATCAACGTGGCGAGTTGCTAAATTAATTTTTTTTTCGGTTACACTTTCACATTCCATCAGCATTTTGTTTTATTCTTTCCGATTTGAAAATTATAGGCCACGGAAACACCGACAATAATTTAGAATCATCCTGTACTCGTATATCGTTGTAAGCTTGATTTAGTGTCACAGAAATAGGCTAAAGCACAACTCCATGATTCGCCCTCAGACAAACACTTTCACAAATGTGACATACAAACTTATTTACAAGAGCCTCTAGTCAGTCCCAGTGGCAGTGTGACGGAGTGCTGCCACATTAAAATGTTTATATGCTGCCTGTTCAAAATGGCGGGCGAGAACGTATTGGTAAGTTTTCATCTTTACGCTCGTTCAACTCGAAATCCGCTGGAGACACTTTGACTAAATTCAATATTGGGGAGCTTTACTAAAATCTGTAGATCAGTTCCAGTTTCCGTTAAAATCTGAAATATTAACGACTATTTTACGATGGATGCTACATGGATTTTAAGAGACATTTCCATATACGTGTCTACCATAATATCAGTAGGAGGGAACGAACTAAGAATTACAGTTACAGGAAATAATTTAAAATACATATATTTACGCCAAGAGCTTTTAAAATAAAATATTTTGATAAGTTTAATAAATACGATAATTTTAAAATTACAACTTACGCAAGAAATATCACGTGTTCCTTACGCTTTCGTGCGATCTCTCTAAAGAACGCGTTAAGTAGGAGGCAGTGCTTGTTCCCTTGTCTGCATGCTTCAACTCCACTTAACACACTTGGGCACAATTTAGAATTAGATGTCCATACCTACATCCGCTGGTCCAATTTAATTTTATGTGTACAGTTAGTGGTATGAGTAAAGCAGATCAAATTGTAGAGGCGTAAATGTTCTCTAGAATGTGAAATCCGATACCTTAGGGCAATGAATATTTTAGCGTGTAGAGCCGTTGATATGCAATGACAGCGAGATGGGAGGATATACGAGGGCTGTTTCTGCGCAAGTCCTCTTCGCTAAGCGGTGACTCTGTAAACAGCAACCGTTGCTATGTAACCGAGCGGAAACACGCTTTTACAACAATAGAATAGCTGTGTTTTCTCTGCGATCGGTGCCGAAATGTTACAAGCAGGGGACACAAAGTCAGTTGATAGTTTCTGTACCAGGATCTGTGAACAGAGGACTTGAGCCGGAGGCAGAGAAATAGCCATTGTGGGAGCCGTTGCCAGGAAACGTCTAGTAACAGACTGAGAACACTAGACTGTTTGCTCTAGTGAACTGTAAAGTGTGGAAACAGCGATAGTGTTATAGTTATTTGTAGTACGACCTGTAAGTGGACAATAAATCTATTCACCAATCAAAAATCCTGTCTACCGTCACTCTTTCATGTGACAATATGAAGACCACGGCCTTCTGAGATGCGCTGCCGTGTATTCTGGTAGATAGGTGTCACCATTTCCGAGAAAATGACGCCTCTGTTTTCAGGTCGACGACTGTTTATAGCTGAAAATATTGACAAATGTTACAATATATGTAATTCACACCACGAAAATCTGAAACCTCGCTCACTCATGGAGCTGAGACCCTCTTGAGTAGCTGCCACTTGTGCAGCTACTCTAGAACTTCCCAGCATTCTATGGAACCCGAAGGTTCATTACCGTGTTCACAAGAGCCCTCCACTGGTCCCTATCCCTAGCCAGATCAACCCAGTCCATACCATCTCATTCTATTTCTCTAAGATCCATTTTAATATTGTCCACCCACATACGCCTTGGTCTTCCCAGTGGTCTCTTTCCTTCTGGCTTTCCCACCAATATCCTATATGAATTCCTCTTCTACCCCATTCGTGCTACATGCCCTTCCCACCTCATCCTCCTTGACTTGATCATGCTATTATACTTGGAGAAGAGTACAAGTTATGAAGCTCCTCATTATGCAGTTTTCTCCAACCTCCTGTCACTTCATCTCTCTTCGATCCAAGTATTCTCCTCAACACCCTGTTCTCAAACAACTTCAGTCCATGTTCCTCTTTTTAATGCTAGAGACCAAGTTTCACACCCATAAAAGTTCCGCTACCAAAGAGTTTGTATTGGGTGTCAGGGTTCGATTCCCAGCAGTGGTAAATGTGTCTCTTCTACTCCACAGCGCCCAGACCGGTTCTGAGGCCAACCAAGCTTCCATCCAATGGGAACATGGGGTAATAGCGGCCGGGACGTGAAGATATCACTCAACTCCATCTAGTGCCGAGGTGAAGAGTAGTTGATGTACAGTATATCTCCACTCTCTATATAACATCATGGCATAAGCTTTTTGCTTGAGCTATCCCTGTAACAGGCCGTCGAGGCTCCCACATTTTCTAGGCAACCGACTCACAGATGGTGGTGAGGTTGTCAGCCTTATGAGCCGGCTGCCCTTTACCCCCAGGAAGATTCCTGGTACTCATTTCTGTTAGAGGCTGAGTAGACCCCAGGGCCATAGTGCGGCTGGAAGGATTAGACCAACTGAAAAACTCGATGACCTCATCGGGAATCTAACCCGCGACCTTCCGGCCTGTATCATAGTGCCTCAACCAACTACGTCTCCACTTGCCCCCAACACCATGGCATATTGCTTATTTAATTAATTGACTATTTTATCTTTTTTAACTTTTACAGTAATATTAGCAGAAGAGTGCGCAGAATGCATAAAATTACTTCTTTAATTACGTATTTTCCTTTTAAACAATAATTTTATGTCTGTAGATCTGCAAGCACGGGACCACAGAGTGGAGAAAATTACGCAATGAGATGCTTTATAATTTGCACTCCACGAAACATTATTACATTGATACATAGAGGAAGATGAGATCTACAGGTCATGTAGCAGGCATGGGAGATACGAAAAATGTATATAGAATTTTAGTCGGAAAATCTCAAGGAAACAAACTAACTGGGAGACCCAAGCGGTTACTGGATTATAATATTGAAAAGGACCTTACAGAGAGCGGGTGTGGGAATCTTGACTGTATTCGCGCGATTCAGGACGGTGGGCTCTTGGGAACACGGTAATGTAATCTGGGTGCCATAAAAGGCACAAACACTGGCTATCTAAGAGACTGTTAGCTTCTCAAAAAGGAGTCTCTTCCATATGCTTCATTTTTTTAATACTTCTGTGTGAGATCGGTGGCATTTTGTCGTCAGATAGAAGAAGCCTCTTTCGCCCTGAAGATGGAGCCAATAGGTTCATGCAAAATGATGGTATCTACCACCAAAATTATATGGCTTCACATCTTGGAAGACCGCATTTGTAATCTTCAATGCAGATTACGTCAACTACCGTTTCGTCTTAGTTAACGATTTTTTATTTTTGGTATTTCCATGATGCAAATTTTTATGCTGTGGGGCAGCAGAAAATCATAATACTAATGTATCCTTCATTAATATTTACAAATATTACCGTGCCCAGAAGAGCACAAAATCCCAGTATCAATAATATTAGTTCTATAATTGGAAAGTGATAAATAAATAGTCGATTTAATTAACATGTTTGTGCGGTAAACAAACTGGGATTGCAGGATTGATAACAATTGCCACTTCAAAACAGGACAGCCCGATTAATTAAACCCCTGCACAAAATGTAGCGGATTTCACTGACATGATAGGCAAGTGACGTGTGCAACAAGTGAGCACTCTCAGCGATAAGCACCTGGACCGTTTAAAATGGCTGCGTTGCCTCAGGTGTGAACCGTCTTCGGTCGCTGGAACAGTGGGTTCATTGTGTTTACATTCATTCCGTATTGCTTTGTCCTGTGCAGGCAGATACCTCGTCATGGACAAATCCTCTATCCAAAGAGTGTTACCACTTGGCTGTAAGTTTCACAGTTTCATTTCAAAAGGAAGGTCGCGGCTTCAAGTCCCTATGAGGTCACTGGATCTTTTTCAATTGACCTAATCCTTCCAGCCTCACTATGGTCCTGGGGTCGACTCAGCCTCTAACAGAAATGAGTACCAGGAATTAATTAAATAATTTTCCTGGGGAGTAAAGCGCGGCCGGCGCGTAAGGCTGACAACCTTACCGCCATCTATGAGCCGATTGCCTAGATAATGTGGGACCCTCAACGTCTCACAACCTTATAGGCCTTCACGGCCTGTTACAGGGATACCTTTGCCTACTTTACTCCTTTCTGTAATGAGCAGTTAACAATATGTCGATTCAATTACATACTAAAAGGATATCATTACAATGCAAGCTCGTGAAATTATATTCCTGTCCTCTTCACTCTTTACGTATCAGGCCTTCTGGAATGTTCCCATTAGAATTAATCTGGGAGTATGCACAGGACAACACGAACACAGAAGAAAGGCGGACATACATGCCTGGAATGGGATTCGAACCCATGATCTCAGCGTTTGAAGGCAAAGACATTTCATGCCTTAGACGGAGCGGCCACTGTGACATAACGTAGGAAACGGTAATTATGCAGTCTAATGGCGCTATAAATAAGTTCCTCGAAGCGAAGCGCTCTGGAGCTGAATACATGGTGTTTACCCGCGTCTGCCCTCCCTCCAATTCCAGCCGTGGTCATGACTAACCATTCGACCAACAGAGAACCTATAATCTAACTATTTAACTTAAGTAATAACACGAACGGCCTCCGTAGTCTAGGGGTAACGTTCCCACCTTGTGACTCAAGGTACGCGGGTTCAAACCCGGCGGCGGTCTTGGAATGTTTAAGGGCGGAAAAATTGAAGGAACAAGTCCTCCGGTAGGGACTTTAAGCCGTGGGTCCCGTGTCGTAGCTTTACGGCACGTAAAAGAACCTCATGTCCCAAGGGGACCACTGAGCCAAATTTCCCGCCCAACAGTAGTCTCTAACGCCTCTGGTAGATGGGGGAAGCATCGAGATACCGCTGAGCCAGTAGAGGCCGAACTCGCTGGCTGAGTCGGGACTGATGGCACGCACCAGTACCGGTAGGGAATAGAGAGTGGTAGAATTTCATAGGGGGACGCACAATGGACCCCACTGGTGAGTATTCAGCTCCATGTCCTGTCCGCTCTACCCCGGAGAAAACGATCCAGGAACCCAGTGGACAGTATGTCTGGTGGACCTCAGACCCTATCTGGAGAGAAGGCGAATCTCCTGCTCCTGCTGATAGAATAATCGCGATCGCTTGGCCGTCCAGTCCGCAGTTTACTCATCATGCTGAGCTACCCCGCCTACTGATCAGATTAACAGGCAAGCGATTTCTATAAGCGGGTATCGAGACACGAGCAGGCCAACTGCGAACAGTTATTGATAAATGTTTGTAGCCTCGATGGGGCACAGGTGCGGCGCCATATCGTTGACAATAATTGTCACCAACCAATTCTTTTGTAATTAATTACTGTTTGTAGCCAGTGGTGTTCGCCTCTCGTGTAACAGTGCGACAAGTACCTCAAATTGTAACTCTAAAACCGACCTCAGGGACCTCGATTTGACTATAGCAAACGCTAGGAGATACCAGCCGCGGGCAATGACGAAACATAGACGATGAATTTTACTCTTCTCGCGAAGTAATGCAATTTATGAGCATGGATAGCTCAGTTGATACAGCGCCTAGCTTATAGGCTCGGAGACCGTGAAATTGCAGTTTGATTCCCGGTAGGGGAAAGAGAAGTTTCTTCTCATCACAGCGTCGAGACTGGTCCTGCGGCCATCCTAGCTCCTATCAAAGGGGTAAGAGGAACATTAAGCGACTGAGTGGAGCTACAACCTCATATATTCTAATGGCGTAGTGCTTTATTAAGCATACGAACAACTTTTAGGGGTGNATTATTATTATTATTATTATTATTATTATTATTATGTCTTTACAGCCCGTTGTTTTGCCTTAGCAGCTTTTTCAGTTTCTTGATCCTATAAGCAGTCCATACGAATCCTTGGACGGGGGATCAGCCCGTCGCAGGAACCAAAATTCCATACAAAACTGTATCATAATTTTGAAACAGATTTCCAGAATTTATATAAAAAAGAGTTGTGACTTTCCTTTGGCTTGAAACACTCACCTGCATCTAGTGTGGAGGTTAAGAGTGCGTGGAGCTGTACCTCCATTGCATTATGTCTTCATGTACTAAACAATGCGGTGTTCGTGATATCCAATTTCCGGAATTGTAGGCTCCAGTTCGTGACTTGGATGTATCAGTTTAATACACGAATCAACTTTCTGGACATTATTCATCTTCCTACTTTTTTATTTGAAGCGACGTTTCGGAGTTGAGCCCTGTTTCTGCCTTCTGGTTTAGTGTAGAATAGTATAGGCGTGTTATGAAGTGGGTCCCCGTTTAAAGAGACATACAGAATTGTGAACAGTTTAAATGAAAAAGAAACGCAATGGAACAGAAAGTAAAAAAGAAGCAAAGAAAAGGTAAATATATTAAGTCCTCGCTTAACGTTGTTTCGTAGTTAAGTTGATAATGTTTTCATATCAAGGCTCAACAAAACATCGTGTTATCCCGTTATTGCGTCACTGGGACTCTGCGTGTTGTAAGAGAACCTCTGAGTATCAGTCTCTGTTTACAATTTTGCTGAGTACTGAAGCCGCTGCTCCGGTTAACCTTGTTTACATTTTGTTTCGATTTTCCCATTGAAATGGCATGTATTTATAACCAAGAATAAACAAGTACTTACAATCGCGTTCTATTGTTTGCATTCCAATGCATGGCATAGGGGCAACCTAACCAACTTCTTTGTTAAGTTCCTTATGGCAAAAATGGGCCCGCTTAACGGAGTTTCATATAACGTCACGGTTTACAAGATTGTAACAACGACGTTAAACGAGGGCTTACTCTGTACATTAGAAGAAAGGAGGAAAGAATGTATCTTCTTCGGAAGCTAACAGTCGCTCAATTGGTCACAGCACATGAAGTTTCATAACCAGGATCACAAGAGAGAGCCACCGGAGAGCATCTCGGGCCAGATGAATCCAGTCGACACCTTCAAAATGTATATTTTTAAAGTGAATATTTGCCTAATCACACTGAAAAGTAATGTTACGGACACTGGAAAATCAAGCTTCACAACCGCCCTTCGTTTCCTTTCTGTTAAGTGGAAATTAACTTCTGTTGACCAGTATCTATCAGTAGTCTACACAGGTCATGCCGGTATACAAATAGAACAGTTTAAAAATTAGGATTCGACTGACGGTTTTCGGTCATAATATCTGGGAGTTCTGCATATTAACTATAAGACTTATATAACAACATTTTAACAATATTAAACTTTCTTAATGTTGTATTTTAGCACTGTTGCACTGATTTTCATCCATGATATGTATACAGTTGCCGTCTTGTAGTGCACTCAGTTTCACCTGTTACTTAACGACATGTTTCGGCAACATAGTGCCATCATCAGGTGCCCTAATTACGCTATTCTATTGCATTGTTTGCCTTTATGAAATTATTTAAAAAGTATTTAAAAAGTGCGTATTTGTCAACTGTAATAAATTTACGAACACTAAAACTTGTTAAGATTATTCATCTTATGTGTCATAATTAAAACTTTGTGGTTCTTCCACTGTGGGGGTCGTTTTTCTTATATTCTGTGTAAACCGTGTCTTGTGATGTGTGTTTCCTTCTTAGCTGCGAGTGTTAACCCCATAGTGGAAGAACCACATGCAAGTTTGGGGTGCCGGAATTTCTTCTTCCCTGGTCCAGCTTCTGGCTTGTGCCGGCTCTGACAGTGTCGTAACGAAAACATTCACCAATCAACAACGAACTGGTATTATTTTTTTCTTTTTATTGCTAGTGGGGTGGGACTAAGTCCCTTGTACTGCGGCCACTTCTGGCCTATTGTACCAGCCCCAGATGATAGGTGAGGGTGATTGTGGAGCAATTAGTGGAATGAAGATTGGCAAGGGAAACCGAAGTACTCGGAGGAAACCTATCCCAGCGCCACTTTGTCCACCACAAATCCCACTTGACCCGACCGCGGGATTGAACCCGGGCCGCCGCGATGGGAACCCAGCGACTAACCGCTTGAGCCAGGGCGCGGACCAAGGACCTGGTAAGTACGAGTGAGCAGTGCGGTTTCAATAAGGCGACTTCAAATTCTATTCAGGCGACATTTTACCGAAGAGAAGTCAAATGCGATAAACGTGGGCAAAACGTTGCCTGAAGAAGACCATGACTTAGGGAGGTGTAGATCAGTTCTCCAGGAGTGCATACCTCCTCCTTTGCTAGATCTCCTCACTTCGTCGGCTTCCGTCTTCATTTATTTCAGATATAACTACGCGGAACTTAATGGCCGCAGAAACCTCAACACTCGTACCTGTTGCTGTGAAGCTGATCTCCGTGGAGCCTGTTACATATTCAGCGTAACGAAAAGACACTGAAATAAGTTGTAAACCTTCGTAAGAACTAACACTTATACCATGTACCAGTTCGTTTTGTGCGACATGCCGTTACCGAGAAAATGACAGAACCAATGCTTTGACTGGAGCTCCGTGAGAAATACACGATACACATCAATTATACTGCGTCCATGCGAATTAGATAAAACTAGCATAACTTTAGCTTACAGAAGAACGTAAAGTTTTCCCTCAGCTTAGTTAAGCACCATGCCATGATGGAGTGGAAATACAGCTACGCACATTCATAGCCTCATCACCAGATGGAGGTGAGTGGTTATGTCCCGACCGCTTTACTCCTGGGGGGGGGGGACTTTCGTACCAAAATCTTCTCAGGCGATCGGCCGCATCAATTGACATGGCCGATCGCTCGAGAATATTTTAACATATTTATCTCCGTGAAATTTTCAAATCTTACAAATCTTTCACATCCACTTTGTAGGAGGCTGGGCGAACCCCAGATGCGGTCTGAACACCAAGGAAAAGAGAGTAAGTTCTTGCCCTTACTTGTAATCGAACTACTATTCTTGGTGGTCGACCCTGTAGTTTAGTAATTAAACCGACTAAGGTGACACCTCAATAGCATATTCAATTGAAATCCGTTCAGTAGTTTCGGAGATGCGGACGAATAGGCACGATCCGCCCTTTATGACTGCATCTGATGTGAGTCTATTGTGTACAGGCCAATCACGGAAAAACCCGACTGTGACACTTTCCCCTTGAAAATCAAAGACTTTTCCTCGCTTCAAGCGTGACATTGATTTAAAAGTCACTAAACACTAACGCACCATTAGATTAATTACTAAATTCTGCGATCGAACATGAGTGGACTACAAACGACTGCCTTAGTTTACATGTGCTGCACTCAAGACCCTCAAGGCCATGCATCCCTTCTGCTTATTGTCGAGCGGCACGCAAACTGAGCGAAACGTTCCTTGGTGGAGCAGTGGGCTTACTTATAAGGGAAGAATGTTACTAGTTAATTGCGGGGGCAGGGGAGACAGGAGGGGGCAGAAGGCGACTCTGAGCAACAGTCTGTGATCGTCTGTGATATTACAAGAAGATGCATTTCATCGATAGAAACGGCCAAAGGTACCGTCTCGTTACCCTTCCCTCGGCTCTGAAACCCAGGAAGAAGAAGGGCTACCTCACGGAGTGGAGGCAATGTACTGTTCACTGTGATAACATCTGAAACACGCAGCACGGAGTAATGGAGTAAAAAATGCAGGGTCTATTTGTTTCTGCATTTATATGCTTTATTTTCATGTGTTCATTTACTGACGCTGTTTCGTTAGAATCAGCATAACGACTTGAAGGGCGTTAAGTGTTCGGAGGTGAGTTATATTTTTCAGAATTTTTCTACTAATGTTTGTGTGCTGTGTTGTGTTTCACATTGTTTATGTGTGCTATTTGTCTGTTGTCTTATTGTATAGTACCACTGCCACAGGGTGAAAACCCATTTGCAGTTAAATAATAATAATAATACAGACAATACGTTAAACAGAATTTCATACACGTGTCAGTCACACTTGTGTGGCGTCATCACCAATTATTATTATAATTAGTGGGGTGAGATTGAGTCCACTTGGTACTGCGGCCACTACTGGCGACCTATTGTACCAGCCCCAGATGATAGGTGAGGGTGATTGTGGAGCAATTGGTGGAATGAAGATTGGCAAGGGAAACCGAAGTACTCGGAGAAAACCTTCCACAGTGCAACTTTGTCAAACACAAATCCCACCTGACCAGACACGGGCTCGAACCCGGACAGGCGCGCTGGGAAGCCAGCGACTAACCGCTTGAGCTATGGCGCGGCCCTGCGTCACCTCGGAGCCAGAGATATGACGCACTGAGAGTAGCTCGACTTCAACTTATTTATCACAATTCCCTGTGGCTTAAACAATTTAACGCAAAATAAATTATTTATAGTGAAATGAAAAGGGTGTGTAACGAATTGGTCGCGGCCTAATTTAAGATCTATCCCGACATTTTCTTGGATGGCCTGAGGAAATACAAGTAAAATCTGAAGAAAAGTCAGTGTTCCGATCGAGATTCATACATGGCACACCCTGTATACAAGTCAGGAGCATTATCAAGTAAGTTTGCACCTTGCAACATACAGGGGGGTCGACCAGAACGTCAGAATGCAGCGCGTTATACGCCCCATACAGACCGCGCCGCAAGGCAGTGTGTGCGTCTTGTTTGGCCCCTCTGGTGTGTACAATTGAAAGTTATAAGGTGGACAGGCTAAGGGCGATATAATCCGCTTAGACATTCCTCGAGACTCTCTGGGGTGAAGCGCAGAAGGGGAGGTTATGTCGAGGGTGGAGAAACACAAAAAGAACGAGGATGACCTATATCAGAATGACCGAACGAGGAGTGAAGACAGTGGGACAAAATTAAGGGTATTCGACAAGGCAGAATAAATGGAACGCGTGATCAGGATGCCGTATGTTAGAGATACATATCCATGTCAAATTATATTATGCTTGTCTTACCTTGAGAGAAAACAAGACCCAGATAACACATGAAAGAGATGCCGGTATCAAAGTATTTAGTATGGAACTGACAATGGGCCTAAACCTTGATAGAAAACATGATGAGGAAGAACAAGAAGCAAACAGAGTGCCTGAAGTGAACTGTCGCTCATGGGAATTACACGCAGTTCTACAGAGTGATTCTAAATTATTGTCGGGGTTTCGGTGGCATATAAACGGAAAACTCGACAATAATTTAGAATTATCCCGTACATATAATCTGCAGAGGGCAAAGCAAAAATCTGGATGATTCTAAAGGGTTCTGAAGATGGTGGATAACACACAGAATTACTTGGGGTTTGGACGTTTTCCATCGTCCGGAATTCTAGGTAATAGAGGACACGACGTTTCGGAAACTGGATCTGCTTGCGTCTTCAGGTGAGAAAGGAAGACACCTATTCTGTTTTCTTTCTCACCTGAAGACGAAAACAGATCCGGTTTCTGAAACGTCGTGTCCTCTATTACCTAGAATTCCGGACGATGGAAAACGTCCAAAATCCAGTAATTCTGTGAAAAATCTTGTAGTCTGCTTATGCCAACCGATAACGAACACCGACCACTCCAGGCCTTATTCACACTGACAATTTATTCGTTAGAAGATCAACAACCGCCTCGATTGTCCCTCGCAGAGTGACGCTGGGACTGACTGCAGTAACCGTCTGCCGAGCCACGCAGACTGAACACGGCGCTGGAACAATAACTGCACTTAACATCAAGATGGAGGAAACTGTACAGCGCGGGACTCCACTTATCGCACGGTTCATCAAGTACAACTATTATCAGGATGAAGAAAGCAGTCTTCTGGGATTTGGCACAGTGTATATGTGGTGTTAACCGACGTTTCGGAGGAACGTATCGCCTCCATCTTCAGGGTAGAAGAAAAAGTATAAGAAATCTGCAAGCGACAAGACCGTGAGAACGGTAAAAGCAGACTGGAAATAACACAGCTGTGTTCTTTTACCGTTCTCACGGTCTTGTCGCTTGCAGATTTCTTATACTTTTTCTTCTACCCTGAAGATGGAGGCGATACGTTCCTCCGAAACGTCGGTTAACACCACATATACACGGTGCCAAATCCCAGAAGACTGCTTTCTTCATAGTCACCGCCGTGAAAGCCTCAAATCTTACATATTATCAGGATGATCAAATGAGGAGGACAATATGGGCAGGGTATGTGGCACGCATATAGCAACTGATAAATTGGTAGAACTTGGCAGTACACTTACATTATCTAGGGGTTAGTGATCAGAAACGTTGGTTTCCACTATGACCTGGTTCAGGAGGGGGGCCAAATCAAGGGGTATTTTCTCATATTCCATTTAGAGTTCTCACAGCAGTGACTACAAAGTGTGTGACGCCGTGTAGCTCGGAAAAAGCCCGAAGTTCCGAAGAAACATACCGCCCCCATCTTCGACCAGGAGTACCACACTCTTATTTTACAGCCCGTTATTTAATGACAACGTTTTTTTTAGTTTCTTGGGGTGGGGTGAGACTGAGTCCAATTGGTTCGTCGGCCACTGACCGGCCCAAGTGCGAGCACCTGACAATCGATGATGAGTGTGCAGCAGTCTGTGAAATGAGAATCGGCAGAGGAAACCGAAGTACTTGGCGAAAACCTGTCCCAGTGTCCCTTTATCCACAACAAATCCATCATGATAAGACCCGGGCTCGAACCCGTGCCGCCGCGGTGGAAAGCCAGCGACTAACCGCTTGAGCTATGGCGCGGCCTTTAACGACAATCGACAGAGCATCGGATAATAGGATGAGTAATGAACTGGAAGGGATTCTGAAGGAAGCGGCAGTGACCAATCGAGGTACTGTCCCTGCATTTGCCTGCAGAAAACGAAGAAAACCACGAGATAAGTCAGGATAGCAGAAGTCCCCGTCAGGATTCAAACCGGGTACTTCCTGAACAGAAATTCAGAACGTTACACGATAATGAACTTTCGGATTCCACAAAAGATTGGATTTTTTTACTATCTCAGTGACTATCAGCTTTTTGCAAGAAAGACCAATCTCCTCGGAATTAATTACTTAAATACAAGAAACTAGTCGAACACGGCCCCAGAAGCCAACAAACCAGCTTTACACAACATATTTTAGTTATTTTAGTATAAAGACAACAGGGCATGCAATGCAGTAGTTCGACGTACATCGAAAAGCACCTGAAGATGGCACTTTAGTGACGAAACATGTAGTGCAAGAGAGAAGAGTAAGGTGAATAAATGTATGCACTGTAAGACGGTCAGAATAAATCATGGACATCATTATTTTCATTTAAAAGAAAATTAGATCTTCTTGAAACCTGAATTTTCGCTTTATCAGTTGTGATTGGGCCGTGAGTACACGGGCGGAGCCCCAAGTGTTTCTATGAGCTTGCAGCATCAGCGAAAGGAAGTTGCATGCGGATGTACAGAACAGGGGTTCTGACGCTCTTAACACGGCTTTCTAAATAGTAAACATTCATCTAATTACAAATTTCTTTCCGCTGACAGCATGGCTGCATGTTAGAGCATTTTATCACTGTTCAGGTAGTAGAACTGCGACTTTCCGAGCCTCTGTTCAAGCGAGCTCAACAGTCTAAGGTATTCACTGTTCCACGTGCAATTATGAATCAGGACAAGTCAAGTCACACAACATGTCCTATATTTAAAGCAGAATAAAATACCTTAGGCTATACTAACATGAAATTACTGGGGATCACCAGTGTGGGTTTCGACGTAACAGATCAGATCTTTTGCATTCGTCAGATATTGGAGAAAAAATGGGAGTACGATGAGACAGTACATCAGCAATTCATAGACTTCATGAAAGCCTATGATTCATTTAGGAGGGAAGTATTGTACAATATTCTAATAGAGTTTGGGATACCCATGAAACTAGTTAGGCTGAATACTATGTGTTTAAACGAAACTAATAATGAAGTCCATATAGATAAGCATTTGTTTGATAAATTTCCTATCCAGAATGGTCTAAAACAAGGAGATGCTTTATCGCCACTCCTTTTCAACTTTACTTTAGATTATGGCATTAGGAAGGTCCAGGGAAACCAGGTGGGACTGAAATTAAACGGGACACATCAGCTGTTGGTCTATGCCGATGATATGAATCTACTGGGTGATAATGTAGATACCATAAAGAAAGACACACCAACTTTAATTGACGCAAGTAAGGAGGTTGGTCTAGAAGTAGACACAGAGAAAACTAAGTATATGTTGCTGTCTCATCACCAAAATGCAAGGCAAAATCATGACACAAAGTTAGCTAACAGATGTTTTAAAAATTTTGCAGAGTTCAAATATTTGGGAAAGACTATAACACTACACTGACAGATTAAAAATACAAGCAGCACCTTAGAAGGACATCTTCAAAATGGACATACCGCATGTCAGAAGTCGGGTCCACAAATACATATCAAGTGTGTGGACCTAGTACGTTTTAAAATCGAGTTTAAATACTGAATATTACTTTTAATATTCTGGAAGCAACGTACTTTTCTTTCTCTAAACATATTTAAGTGCTTTCAAGCATAGACTTCCGTAACTCATACTTAATGAATACTTGTACATTTTGAGAGATAAATATTAAAGACGTATTTTCTTGTCCTGGAGCTTAATTAAAACCATATCCGTAACAATGAAGAAAGCGGAACTGGCTCGGCTCGGCTCATCTCTCCAGAGGCATGTCACATCAGCGCGCTTGAGGTTCGGTTCGTAGTGCGTCTGCGCAGCTTAACGGTCGGTAATCCCAGCTTTCGTCCTTACTGCCAACAAAAGCAATGGCCACCGATATGTAGCTCTTTATCACAGCAAACATTTATGCAAAATCCTACAAATCTGGTAGGCGGTTGTTAATCGCCGGCTTCCCGGGTTCGAGCCCAGGTCACGTCATGTGGGATTTGTGGTGGACAAAGTAGCATTGGTGCAGGTTTTCTTCGCGTACATCGGTTTCCCCTGCCAATTCTCATTCCACCGACTGCTCCACACTCATCATCTATCATCCGGGGCTGGTACAGTAGGTCAGTAGTGGCCGACGTGGCAAGTGGACTCAGTCTCACCTCAAGAAACTACAATACTGAAAGTAACTTATAAATTTGGTAGGGGAAACGTTTAGATCTGAAGCACCGAGCTGAGTAAGAGAGAGGTGTTACCTTCTGGTATGCAGTACCATAGTACGGTGGTAGGTACTGGCGTTTCGGAGAAGCTGTATTGTTGCAGAGCACACGCAGTAAGTGGCGAGCAAGAGAATCCAGCTCGCTGCCGGCTAACTGCTTGGCTTTATCTCCAGTCCAGAAGATGGAGATAATATGTTCCTTTGAAACATCGGCGAACTTCCACAGAATTAATCTGCATTACATCTCTGAAGAAAAACTCTTTCAAGCATGAAATTATTCAGTTTATAACCAAGTGCGGGTCGTGACTATCTTTTGCGCTACAATTCACATGTTCATGTCAGCGCTTAACAGAAGCGCACATGGGTCATTTCGTGAGAGTTGAGAATGGTGTCTGATGCTTTCATTTGCTTCAGGAATGTAAGATATCAAATTCACTCTTCTGTGGGTTATTTTATGGAACATCAGGAGCTAGACCATGTTGCGTCCAACAGTAGGATGGTAAATTAATGAATCAAAATGTACGTCGCATTTGCGACGAAGCAACCATAGTCTCACTGAGTACTAACCGGGCATATGCCTGTAGGGACTGAGGAAAATAACGAGAAACCTTGGGTAAGGGCAGCCGGTGTATAGGCCGAGGTACGAAACGGGCACTTCCCAATACGGATCAAGAGCCAACATGTTAGTTATTCAACATCCGCCCGAGAAAGCTTCATATGCCAAACACACGCGCGCGTGCATGCGCACAAGACACGACCAGCCAAAAATGATTCCCAATCCTTCGCTTCGTGTAGAGAGCGACTGCAATCAGTACTGTACTTTGTGATTCCTATAGTTCCTAAAGCTCTTATCACTATAGACTATTCTTCTGATATGGAGGGACGAATCCAACGGCTCCATCAAAACATCTCTGGTATACAGAATGCATAAACATGAGGATGGCAGTCATCCCAAACACGCGACACCCCTTATCAGGACAGCGAACTTCACTCGCGAAACAAAGTATGGGACAATGGGACCGCGATAGATACCACTGCCAGTAGAGGGCCGACCTCGCTCGCAGAAAGGGGCTGATAACGGGCACCAGTACCGGTAGGGTATAGAGACAGTAGAAATTAAAGGGGGATGGACAATGGACCCTTAACTGGTCTAAGTGCATGGGGAAACCCACCTCCTCCAACAATGAATGAATGAATGAATGAGACCGCGATAAACAAATGAATCAATTATTTCAGGGATTTCACGAAAAAATCAGCATGTTTCCATTTTCGTTCCAAATGCTGCTTTGCTTTTTGTACCACACAAGTGGGCGTGAAGGCACACAGAACATTTTCATGGCGACACACGCGCATGGAAAGAAGGATTCCAACATTCAGCTTTACGTTAAGAAATAACTTCGGAAATTTACATGAATGAGGAACGTTCTTAGGCGCTCCGGTCCCATCGAATCCAAAATTAACTTCTGACACTTAGTATGACGTCTTGGAAGAGGATCGGCCCATCATAGCTACAAGCGACAAACAAGCTGAACGGCTTCAAAAACGTTGCACATTTTAAACACAAGCAAGACAGTGGACATTGCCCGATACGATAATTTTATAAATAAAGCTTAAGAGGACCGTTGAGGTTTAGCGCCAGCATAGCACACTTTCTCACAACTGCGTATGTTTTATTTCATGTTAGAATGTTAATATGACGTCACGTCTATTATAACAGTTAACAAAGCAATCATACAATAGTCACACGTGTATTATAATTCCCTGTAAACTTTCTGCCTCTTGAAACATTCGACATCNCGTTCCTCCGAAACGTCGGTTAACACCACATATACACGGTGCCAAATCCCAGAAGACTGCTTTCTTCATAGTCACCGCCGTGAAAGCCTCAAATTCGACATCAGCTGTTGGTCTAAGCCGATGATGTGAATCTGCTGGGTGACAGATAACATAGATAACATAAAGAAAAAAAACAGCAACTTTAGTCGACGCTACTATGGAGGTTTGTCTAAAAGTAAACCCAAAGAAAACTAAGCATATGTTGCTGGCTCGTCACCAAAATGCAGGGCAAAATCATGTCATAAAGATAAGTAACAGATGTTTTGAAAATGTGGCACAGTTCAGATATTGCGAACGACGATAACAAATCAAAATTTGATTTAGGAGGAAATTAAGAGCAGACTAGATTCAGGTAATGCTTGCTACCATTCAGTCCACAGCCTTTTGTCTTCTCGTCTGCTGTCTACAAACGTAAACGTAAAGTGTCGCCATTTTTTCTTTAACCAGTAAACACAGCGTAACAACGATCATTATCCGCTCATTCTTTGTGACAGAACAACAGAGGCACTTTTATTGCAGTGAGAATTTGAACAACCACAGAAATCCGCAGACCACAGACTTGGCCTCCAGACGCAAAATATACAATAACAGAATCCTTGTACGTTGCCATAACAAAGCGTGTACAATTTGCACTATTGGCTTGCATTATGCAATCGGATATTGTGCTGCATGATTTAAATGCAAGGAACAGACAGAAACTTCTACATAATCAATTCCTATCCGGTCCAGACTTACACAGGTTACACTATGCCATCATTTGAATGAATATATACACAATTGAAAATGTATTTGTTTTGTCGGCAGAGGTCGTGACTGCAATGCCATCTGGTGCTTTATCCCGTAACTATTACTATGGCTGTACGCTGGGTATAGTATCTACACATCCAGGCAAGCCTCAGGCCTTTACATATAATATAATTGGTTCAGTATATCTTACCATCGTCTTCGTGGATTAGGACGTGTTTTGTCTGTTCCATCCTCCACCTAACTGTGGGAGCCCTCGAAAGAGGGGAAACCGGTACTGTATATTTATGCTTCTAAAGGCTTGTTTAATTCTTCCACGGGTTCCACTGCATTGAACTTTATTCGCTAGCGCCCCCTCTCCTGAATCTGAAATCTGTCGATAAGGGAGTCCATCTGTCTCAACGCGTGTTCTCGGAGCAACGCTAGAAGAGAGCGCAGCAGCGCAAAGATTAAGATGCTTGTTTTCCACAAGAAGTAATTTTGGTAAGTATCGATAGCATGCACTGATAGCTTCAGTAATTATTTACCCTGATACATCACACACACTCATACATTTACTAATGAGGACATGCAACTCCCTCGCTTTACCACATCATGAAAAGGCAGCAGAACATAGCTGACACAGAAGCACTTGGGTAAAAATTCATGTATTCAAATATTTACATGACTATAAGGAACTTCTGCGAGGACGTCGAATTTCAGGTTGTATAATTAACTTATTAAGCATCCAATTCCATGAAAATGTCCCTCTTGAGAAGATGATGGTGGCTTATCTCTTCAAGACGTTCCCATTCTCTTACAGAATTCGAAGTTCAGCTCCATTTCAGCGCCTACAACAGCCCGTGATTTTACATATGAATCCTGTTTATATCCTCACATCCTATTGTTTGAAGGTCAACTTTAATATTAGCAACCTATCTATGACTAGATTTCCCAAGTTGTCTGTTCTCCTCTGGTGTTTCGACTGACATACCGTATGTTGGGGTAGTTCTCATCACCACAAGTGTGTTCCCTGTTCTGCATATTTCATCCTCCTTTCGTCTGACGTATGGTGAACAAACTATGAATCTTCTTACTTCCATTCAGAGAATGGACAAGGGGCTTCCACGACCTGCTCAAAGGATGTCTGTTTCTTTGTTCAGTTCGACCCCGAAGATGGGGGGGGGGGAAACTTTCCTCCTAAAGGACAACGTAATATCCAAAGCCAGACGACCACGGGCTGATCAATCAACCTTCTTGAAAACCCAGGTAGTTATAATAACATTTCATTATGTAAGTCACAATGGAATGGTCCAGTGCAAAAAATGCTCTAATTTTCCTTTAACAAACCTTGGAAAACAATAAAACACACGCTTAAGACCTCATTTAAATCGACAATGCGGCATGGCTCCACGTTCACCGTTACCGTGTAACTGACAACTTCGGCCGCACCGTCCCTACACCAATGCATTTCGGCCAGCAATACAGCCATCCCGTTCTGGCAACACACCCGTGAATTTGAAGACCCAAAAGTGCTAACATTACATAACAATTACTCCACTTTATATCGAAAACTCTAGCAAGAGTGAAGTGTGGACCGACCATGAACAAACATAAAATCACTGTTTGCTCTGGAATTCCATTACGCAACAACACAAACCAATCTGCTAATGAATTGACTGAGGTTTCAGCGGAGCGCAATCCGTGAAACGCGCACTTTTAAACTCGAATAACCGCGACACTGGTACGTGCTACGTTTAATGCAGAGGGCGTCAGTGCCCCAGAATAACATTATCCCGCATTTGTGAAATCATAATCATGATTAGCTAAACTCTTCGCCCGTTCCAGTTACTATCGAACGTCACTGTCAAAGGATGAACACGCCTACTGAGTATCTCGGTTCGGAGCCCGGGCGCTATGGTATTCATTAACCTCTGGAAGGAAGTCATGAGAGCTTGACAGTTATTTGTGAAGCCGCGCCGAGACACTGCTTCCTTGTTTGGCTTATTCTTAGACTTCGAAGATGGAGGCAGTACGTTCATGCGAAACGTCTGTAACTTTCTGCAAGACTATGAGCTGTCATAACCCAGACTAGTCACCGCCATGAGAACTGTTTACAGCGTTGTCTGCACAGAGTGACACGCATCTGATGAGTTTATTAATGATATGTGCTTTAAAAGACAATAACTGTATTACTTCATTACAGATTATGTAAAAGTCGGGCGAAAAACGGATGCGTTAGCAAGTGTTTCTATGCACGATATTTCCGCGTGTGAGAACTGGATACCACACTTATGTGAGCATTCCTGAATTGCCTCAATTGCTGTCAATAGTTCCGCTACCTCAACAGACGTGATTAAGTCACATTCAGTGCTGATGTGGCTGCAACTCTCACAGATGTCACTACGAGAGTAATTAATCCGATACGGGAAGTCACAGATGTTCTGTCCATCAGCCGCAGGATGAATACGAATCGAGATCGATTCCAAGTCCATTACTCGATTAATTTGTCGATTCATTGCATAAAATGGGAATGCTGTTAATGACGGGACAGCGTATCTGCAACTTGTGACAATTTCATATAATTTGGAACGTATGTCTCTGCAACATCTGCAAGGCTTCAGCCACGATTGCACTTGTCAATGCAACACTATTCAAACAGCACCAAGTGGGACCATAGAGGGCGTCGTTAAGCATGTGCCTCTCGGCAGCTCATCCACAAATGAAAGGATTCAGTTGAGCAAACTCTACTGGATTGCCGAACAGGTTGGATTCAGGTAACGCTTGTAACTTGTAGTCAGTAGGTGCTTGGTACGAACCTCGACCGGAACTCATTCTGTCCCAAATGAGATTTTGCCTGGTATTCCTCGTTCCCCCCACGGAATTATCTGGGACAGTACGGCCACGACAGTTTCCTTCCGAATCTTTTCCAAGTTATTACTCACTCCCTCATCGGACGCTATATAGTATATATATTGCAAGCGTCGTTGAAAAATCTACCGAAGAAAGATATTGCACTCATACAGAAGTGTATCGATTTTCTCATAATCGATTCGTAACACACAAGGAGACCACCGCAACACTATAGCCCAACAAAACAAGACACATTTGTGGTTCAGATGTAGAAATATGAAGCAAGCAGTGACTTCCACACGTAAGTTCTCGCTGATTAAGCACGGTGTCTCAAAGTAAAGTACTCAAGTGTATGATATCATATTCTGTCACGTGGAGATTGATTTCATTGTTCTGGCGAAGAGTACAAGTTATGAAGCTCCTCACTAGCGGTTTTCTCCAGCCTCTTGCCATTTCGTCCGTTTCCTCTAAGCAGAGCAGTTCTAAATTTATACCGTAATGCTTAGATTTCAGGTATAACGCGATACTGACTGTACCTGTTTCCTTTGTTGCCTTCTTCAAAAGATTAGAACCTATCGCTATCATTCAAGGTCGGCTTAATGCTCTGCCAGAGGATCGGAAACTCTTGCCTGGAATACTTGTCTACATGTTAAGGAAAGTCTGATTCCAGAGGAGGAACAGATTTATATTTCCACGAATGATAACGAACACAAATGAGACATGCAGAATTCCAAAGATACGTGTACTCCCTCGGGGCAGAGCTTTCTACTCCTGAAGGAAGCAGTCTTCTGGGATATTGCACCGTGTAGATATTGTTAACCGACGTTTCGGAGGAACGTATCGTCTCATCTTCAGCAGGTGCACCTGCTCAAGATGGTTCTTCGTTTGCGGATTTTCTTCTACCCTGAAGATGGAGGCGATGCGTTCCTCCGGAACATCGGTTAACACATCAACTACACGGCGCCACATCCCAGAAGACTGCGGAAACCTCAAATCTTACACTTTCTACATGTGCTTACTCTTATAACACTTCAGAACGTCACATTCAGTACAGGATTTATGGAATGACGAAAGACATGCTTACTCATGGCAACTGTGATTTCCTACTGAAAGCTTACTGCAAGAACACTCAAGGGTCCAGCAAGTTCTTAGTGATGGTAGAAAATTAAAAAGGACCTACATGTAGTTTAGTGAAAATCGGATAACTGTTTCTGAAGATGGCAGGACAGAAAGATACATACGTGATACCAAGGTAAGGTAAAGTTGTCCTTGTGGTTAATTAATTAGGCAATATGCCATGAAGACATATGTGGGAGTCTTGACCTCTGTGCTAGATGGGGTTGAGTGCTTAGCTTCAATCCTCTGGCGCTCTATCCCTGGGGATAGAGGCCCAAGCACCCATCAGATGGAAGGTTGGGTAGGCGCGACAGCCAGTCTTCACGCTACGGAGAAGAGATAAAGTTTTGCCCCGTCCGGGAATCGAACTTAAGTCGTCCAGCCTGTAGTACCGTCCCTATACCGACTGAGCTATCCGGGCTCCTGGTATATCAAGAGGCTTCCTTATTTCCATAAGAAAGGGAACTACGCTATTTAGCGCATGCGCCGTGTTTTGTGACACAGGTCAATTTACTGTAGCAATATTATGTTGGACACGGCTCATTGTCTGGGCCACGTTACACCCCGGACAGTGGACCTGTTTCCTTTATGAGGCGTGATGGGGAGGGGACCACACTCAGCCGGCTCAGAGAGAAATCACGGGAACGTACCCATTTTCCTAAACACTGTGTATACTAACTCCCAGATAATGTTCAATATTGTCATGTGTAGGAGTGCGTGACGACTAGACGGGTTTTGGATTGGATGATTAGATTTATTGACATCTTATATACTCAAGCAGTAACTAAAAGTTATACAGCGCTATCTCTGATCTACACACTTTACAGTTCAGCGTTACACACGCACTACGGTCCTCAGTCTTCACTAGTCTTATCTTGGCAACGGATTTATAATAGCCTCACTATCACCCCAGCAGACGTAAGATCTTCTCTTCACAGTCAGACTTTCAACTCCACTGAACTGCACTCAATAATTCTGATGCCTCAATTCCTCTGCTCCAAAGCTCATATCCTGGAAGGATTGCGTCTCGAAACTAGACTGGCTCGTTACCGTTTCTCCTCAGTCACCTCCGAACGCCATCCCAAGAGGCTCCCTCAATTCTGACAACTAACTCTTTTCAAACCGTCCTGCTTACATCACGGCATGAACCACATACCAAACATCGTCTTCTAACAATCCTTCCATTGTTACAGAGGTGGGTTTACCTCGCCGCTAGGCCGTGCCATGGCTCAGGCGATTAGTAGTCCGCTTCGGCCTGGGTTCGAGTCCAGGTCAGGTTATATGGGATTTCTGGTGGACAAATTTTCTCCGAGTACTTCGATTTTCGCTTCCAATTCTCATTCCACCGATTGCTCCAAATTTATCATCTATCATCCGGGGATGGTACAATAGACCAGTTAATGGCCGATGTACCATGTAGACTCAGTCCCACTCCACCCCAAGCAACTAAAAATGAACTACCTCGACGTTGGATAGAAACGGTAATTCTTCTATTGTTGCGTGCGTGTACATTTCCGCGGGAACCTGTTTACCGACGTTACCTAGCAGTGAACTATTCCGTCTTTCAGGCGTCGTGTCACAATATTCAACATAACATTCTGGCCTAATAGGCCTATGCTTAATTTTCGGTTCTTACCACTGATTCTGATGTAAACTTACCAATCACTGAATTCCTGGCTCCCTTGGAGGTAAATGTTAAGGCCACGACCTTCTGGGTGTAACGCCAAGTAGTCACAATCGTATCTGAGGAAGCCAGTGCCTCCATGTTCAGGGTAGGAATGTTTTCTATGCAACAGAACCCACGTAAACTCATGAACTCTGCTGGGTGGTTAATATTCCAGCCAATAAAATCATAATTACAAGTCTGACCCTTTAAAGCACAATAGTAACTACATACCTACTATCTGCCCACAGAATGAATTTATGTGATCAGTAGGATTGCCAGAATAAACAGGCGCTGTTTCCGTAAAGAGTATCAACGGTTGGTGTTTGTAAAGGTGAGGATGTGTACTCCGTGCGCTGTGAACTGAGTTCTTCAATTACGAATAAATTTAACTTCTTTTGGAGGAACCGCGATAGCGCAGTCGGTATGGCGACTGGCTACGGGCTGGACGACCGAGGGGTCAATAATTGTCTCTTCTCTGGGATCCATCCAACCTCCTATCCAATGGGTACCGGGGGTTCTTTCCCCTGGGCTAAAGCGACCGGGGCGTGAAGCTGACCATTCACCTCCAACTAGGGTCGAGGTCAAGAAAATGTGGATCTATACATCCACTCTTTCATGTGCCATTATGGCGTAGTGCTTAATTAGTTAAGCTCAGGGACAACTTTACTTTTATCTTAACTTCTTTGGACTGTCTCAAGGCCAGTACCGAGTGAATTTAAAGACAGAGAACGTTACAGGGGACGGTCAAAAGTGAGTAGGAAACTATGGTACAATGATGATTCGCAAGCGAAAACAGAAGAAACTCGTAAAGAAGCTGCATAAATTCCACGTCGTGAGGCATGAATTGTATTTGAAGTCACTTCGGGTTGAGCGCGAGGCACAGGGCGAAAAACCAACGTCTAACCCCCTGAGCTTTCAATTTAGGTTAATTTCAAACCCGAATGGCTGAAGTAGTCATAGCAGAACATCACCGAGCTGATCTCCTAACGAGTGTACACTTGACTGTAATGTGTGTATGACGTCACGTCACACGTGACTAAACAGAGGACACTGATACTTTAGGGAAGAGAGACAAAGGTGCAAGTTACTCCGTTCAGATAGAGGAAACCCTTCCAGGTTTCATTTGGAAAGTTGAATCGCTTAAGCCGATTACATGTTCCATTTATATGTGCAGCCAACTGTACACGGTATGAGAAGGCGGAAAGCAAGGTCCTGATGAACGAACTGAGAGCGAGTATGTGATTAGATAGGATCGCTATTCAAATCCCGTGTGATATAGATCATTAGTAGGATCATATCACTTTGCTTCATAGCCGGGAGGGCTGGGTTCAACAACCAACAGTGTCTGTTCCTTTCTCGCTTGTTTAGATGTTAAAGTAAACAAAATATCTATGACCACAACTCTGTCGTAAATGTCGTCGATATGAAGGCTACTTATGGTTGTCCTCTTCTATGAACGGCTTTAGAATTCGTCTATTCGTTCACTGTTAAAATAGTACTGGAGTTAACTTCCCAATTCCCCGAAGCATGGAGGTTGTATAAAAGTCAGTTTCTACTTCACAGAAAACACGCTGTGTTCCAATTACAAAGACGAATTAGTTAATTCTTTGTACTTTAATAATCCACGTTTATTGTAAAAATAATGTTTCAAAGGTTGCTAAGCAACCCCCTGGCGACCGGAGAGGTTGCGAAAATAAAAATACCCTTCCCCTCCCCCTCTCTACTATTTCCCTGTGTAGTCACACTCCTCCTATCCTTCTCTTATACAGTTGTGTTTACTTGACTGGACTCAGTCTGTTGCACCTGCTGTGCTGGTTCGCTCACGGATTTCTTCTTGTCTTCTACCCTGAAGATGGAGGGATACGTTCCTCCGAAACGCCGGTTAACACAATTTCTATACGGCGCCACATCCCAGAAGACGGCTTTCTCCATGAATAAGCTTGATTGCCTATACCCCGAAGTGAAAAAAGAACATGAATAGTTTCTACGCAGAAAGAAAAATAGGCATCATAAATTGTACCCACAACATTCTGTAACCCAAGGGCACACTTGAAAATTCGTCATTCACTGGGAGAAAAATAAAGCCTCCATAATAGGACTGGCATTTCGAAGTTGCCGATAACTAAGCGCAAGGAAAATCTGTCTTCCCTTTGAACTTTCATAGAGAATTCTGGGGCAGTGTCACAAAGAAATTTAGAGACGTAAGCTTTCTAAACTCCCAGTCATTCTAAGGCAAAGTGATCTCTCAGCAAGGGTATATGACGTGAAACTGGAAGGGGGGGGGGAGAGAGATATGAACCGAGGTACACGTAATGTGGATTTCATGACAAGGGAACAGCCTCCAAGTTTCCAGCTGTAATCTCCGATTGTCGTTACGTTAACGATCAAACCCATAGAACCGATGCATAGGACGTTGCCATGACAACTGGGATTACAAACAACCTTTCGTCTTTGGAATATATATTTCGAAATTCTGATACTTCGCAGTTGTACAGCTGCTGTGTGTGGAGTTTACATAGACTGGATATAAAGGCGACTTTTTTCTTATTTATTTCGTATAAATTCAAATAATCAGGACTATTTAATTATAAAGAAGTGGTGGTTTCATGATCTAGTATAAACAACACAGACGATTTCATGGCTACTCGTTTCCTTTACATTTCCCCTTCACTGCAACCAGCATCAAGGGATTCTTCACGACTGAAATGAATGCATATACACGGTGTGTCCAGGATCCGCTAGGACTCTTTTTCTTTTTTTTTTTAATTCTGCCCTGCAATGCCATCTGTTGGCGAGTTGTGGCGTTAAGAATCTTGAGTTTCAGCTGTGGCTGTCTATAATTTCAAAGCGCAAGCATCGCTGCATCATGTGTTATGACCTTGAATGTAACAGTACTGTTCTGACGCTCGTCGGAAAATGGTGGTTGAACAGAGAGCCAACATCAAATTTTGTCTGAAGTTACGCAAAACAGCCGGAGAAGCGTAAGAAATTATGAAAAGTGTGTAAGTATGTGAGATCTGAAATTCTATTGGTGCTGACTATGAAGATGCATTCTGAGGTGTTACATCTTGAAATCTTGTACGTATTTACAAACGTTTCGGAGGAAACTGCTATCTCCATCTGCATGGTAGAACATATATTCTTATGCCCTGAAAACAGAAGCAGCAAGTACTGCCGTACTTCCATACAATTTCGATTCTTCTATCAAGCAAATACGTCTTCCCACAAAAAAGGGATGCCAGTGGTTAGCGTCAGCCGGGATCTGCCGTCTGTGTACTGACGACCTAGAAGCAGCCTTACAGCAACATATACGCAATAATTACACACTAGCAGCGACAGATGGTGTTAGTGCACCAGACAGGGCACGCTAATTCTCAATGCATGGATCACATATACTGAGGACGCATAAATCTATGTACATTTTAACAGAATATGTGTTGCAAAGTTAATATCATTTTGTTTGAATCAGGTGTCCTTATTTTTACATTTCTTCACGTGACACACATAAAAACACATATACGTACATACGTATATAATGTAACTCTCCAGTTTATGTGATGGTCAATTGATGTTTTGTGTATGGTTAGGGTTCTGTGAAATTCCTTACTTTCGCCTCACAATTTGAAACTTTCCCCCTGAGACACACAGCAAGTGGCTTGGGTCAAGCTTTAAGCCAGCTGCCCATCCGTAAATCAGTCAAGTTAATGCGTAACACAAGGCCGAGTCCTTTAGAAATTCTAAACTTGACAGGGGAAGTCACAAATTTAGCAGCGTCGTTTCCTGCTACCCAAAAATTTCAGTTTGACAGCCACGCAGCAGGTGGCAAAGCTCACCCCTAAACTTTACACTCGTGGATATTCGCTTTCCTAATTGGAGGAGAAAGATAAGCAACCTCCCAGTCTGCCCGGTCCAGCCAATCATCATCTGAAGTGGGAGGTCCTTTGTCCGAATTTTGGGTAACCAGGGCAAATATTTACCAATCAGAGGGTGCTTGGCAAGGAGGACTCTGAAATTTACATTCACCGGGGGGTACACGTGTTCTGATCCCCGTAAACACCCCCTGTGGTGACTATTACGTGTGCGTCTCAGAACAGTAAGGAAGCCTACATCCACGAATCTGTGAAATGTACCACTACGGGGCTGTTTCCATTTAATTAGTGCAGATTTAATAAAGACTCCATACAGTTAATTGGTGTTGAGGTGACTTCCCTACGCCTAATGCCCCACTAATCACCCAAGTCGTGGCCAGTCAACACGCCCTGAGAGGAGTTCGATTTCTCTACTAGAGCTAGCAGAACCAAAGAACGGTTACAATAAATACACAGAAACTTAGCACTACTGCCTTTTACACATGTTTAACCTATTGTTATTTTATACAACTTACAATTAAAAGTTTCAATAAACTGGAACAAAGAAATAAATCAACTCAAACATTATAATTAACATAATTCATCCAATAATCTGTATTGTACATGTATAGTCTGGGGCACGCGGTAGCGTAGTTGGTTGAGGCACTAGGCTACAAGCCGAAAGGTTCGATTTCCGATTAGTTCACTGGATTTTTCAATCGACCTAATCCTTCCAGCCGCATTATGGTCCTGGGGTCGACTCAGCCTATAACAGAAATGAGTACCAGGGATGTTCTTAGGGGGTAAAGGGCGACCGGCGCGTAAGGCTGACAACCTCACCGCTATCTATAAGCCGAGTGTCTAGACCTCTCACGGCCTGTTACAGGGATAACTTTACCTATTTTTACACGTATATTCAAGACGTGTGAACGCTGGCCAGGGTATGTAGCTAATGACAGTTAATCTGACAAGGAACGTAAATAGCTTGACGATGGCCAATAGACCTAAACACGTTGCTAAAATAAATAATTAATTGAAGAATATGTAATACCTGTGTTGACGGAACTTCTGCTATGCATTTGTTATTAAACATCATCAATCCAATTATCCGAAATTTTTAGATTTTTAAAACACTAGTCAAATTGCTTTTTACGACTAACCATCAGCAGGATCTGAAACTTCTAGCGAGTTATTCCTCAGCGCCTTAGGGATGTTAGAATAAAGACGCCATTTTATTACGCTCATACGTCATATCAACCGAATCTACGTTCGCACAGATTTCTCAGACTTTGCGCAACTCTCAGCGGTCTGCAGCTCCCCAGAACTCGCCAAGTTTCAGAACACAGATCTGAATATTAGTCAGGATTTTGTTCGACTGCTCGCGTTCCATAAAACCAACAGGCCTGTGTTTCGGAAATTGATTCTGCTTCTGTCATCAGGTGAACAAGAAGAGAAGCTGCGCTGGCTTGGGAGTATCCCAACTGTTGGACAGAGTATCCTTACATATACGCGTACTTTCGGAAACTGCATCTGTTTCTGCCACTAGATGTAAGGGAGGAAAACCTTGTCGGACTATTCCAAATTAAAGAGAATAATAAGGTATCATTAATCAACAGCGAACAAAGTCCAGTACACGCCGACAAAAACGTATACTAATGACGATAATTGGCTTAGGCGTTTCAAATAAGTATAAATTTAAACTGGAAAATAATACAAAATTAACAAGGATTCGAGAGGATTTAGAAAATTTGATCACTCATTATTAATTGGAAGCCAGAGGTCAAAATGCGTCAAAATCCGAACGTTTTATTAAACAGCTGTTCATATATTTCAATTATGTTTATGCTTACACAAGAACTGGACGTATGGGGATATTCCTACCGCATGGTGACACGTTAAGTTCGAACTCAACGCAAATAACTGTTATATAAACTTAATTTTAATGACTTTTGCTATGTACAAAAACTTTTAATGAACAGATCAAACAACCACCGTACAAACAATACAAATAAAATCAGTCATGATGGCCGGTCTCTATGTGGGACGTGGTAAATTTTCCCACGTGATGTCCACCTATTTTCCCTTTCAGACGGCCACAGGCTCCGATCGTTGCATTGCTTCGCTACGTTCAGAGTGAAACTCATGACACTACTGAGAACCATAAACGCAGACGTGAGGATTGTGTTCTAAATATATAACTGAGTCATAAAAGCCATCATATGACGACACGGTGGGATTTTTATAACAATAAATCCGCGAAAGAAACGGTCCTAACTGCAAACCAGCGGCGTCGCCGACGTCTAGGCGTCGCTTGCTCTGAAACCTAATTATCACAGAGATTTTATTGTGGGCAATTACGTCGGACAGGCGCCTGCGGTGTGACGTAGCAACGTGTTCTTCAAGTGATAACGATAATGCGTGCTAGAATGATATAAGTCGATAGACATATCTGCGGCTTAATTCTAATCTTCAATAAGAATAGTTCACATTAGCGTCCATTTGTCTATAATCCGTCCAAATTGCAAAACTTTTTATTTTATACTTCAATACACTCTCTAATACTATATGTTTCGGCCTCAAACGGCCATCTTCAGGTGTTTTTTTTTACAGATATTCAATTAAGATTGTGTCGAAATTGTGTCGAAACTGTTTCACTGTTCTAATTCATTTTAAGAAACCACAGAAACCAAGCACTGTGGTCTTCTTTTTAATTAAAATGAGATAAAATTCTTTTATACTTTGTTACTTATTGTTTTACTTCACACCGCACGTTGGGGAGGAAACACAAACCAAGAGAAAATAACTAACGTGAAGAACAAGCTGCCAAGGAAAACTTCTTATATTTTACGGAAATGACGACACCCTGAGTGAAGTAAAACAATAAGTAACAAAGTTTAAAAGAATTTTATCTGATTTTAATTAAAAAGAAGACCACAGCGCGTGGTTTTTTAAAATGAATTAGAACACTGAAACAGTGAAGCAGTTTCGACACAATTTCGACACAATCTTAATTGAATATCTGTAAAAAAATACCTGAAGATGGCCGTTTGAGGCCGAAACATGTAGTGTTAGAGAGTATATTGAAGTGTAATATAAAAAGCCTTGCAATTTGGACGGATTATAGACAAATGGACGCTAATGTGAACAATTGCAACAGGATGCTGAAATACAGAATCAAGAATAGTTCGTTGGGGTTTTGTTTTACTACCTCGCGGTTATAAAATGCCTGTTAAATCACAATATGTTGCTGTACATCTCCGTTTCCTATGTGAAGTAGTCTTGGTGCCTTCAGAGTTTCACCCACGTGAGAACATCTCTCCATAACCTCAAATTCTGTATCTCTTCAAATGTTATGAGAAAACTTTTTCAGTGATCAAAGTGTCACTAAAATATTAAATAACTCCACTGATCACAGTTCTTCTTCAGAAGTTAAGAGCTGCTCATCTAGTCAATAAATTATTCGCCTTTCGTGGAGCACGGTTCGTCACCGTGTCCAGTAAACGGAACGGTCCCACTTCTCTGAGTTACATGCTCGCACAAGTGAGACACTGCGCATAACTGTTGCGCAGATTCCTGACATTCACAGCGCCGATAAATAATCAACAGTAAAACTGTTTAATAGTAATATTTCCTTCTGCTCGCTCTGTTTTGTGCTGTCTTCTTGGCCTATGTCTCTTCAGGAACTAGGAAATATCGAATTACATGTAGATATTTGCCAATATAATTGGATTGGTCATATCTTACGCGGTAACTGCCTTCTAAAAGAAGTTACTGAAGGAAAGATAGAGGGGCGGATAGAATTGACCAGAAAACGAGGAAGAAGACGTAAGAAGATGCTGGATGACCTTGGGGACAGAAGAGGATATTTGCATTTGAAGGAGAAAGCTCTAGATCTCATCAACTGTTTTGGAAGAGACTGTGGACCTGTCGTCTTGACATATTACAGATGAATGAATGAATTTGCTAATTAAACATTCTGTTCAATATATGAATAACTTCATTGTACTCGTTTCTGATCTTTAAGGCTTGAAAGTTTCAAAGTTTAAAAGTTATTACAAGTTTTACATGCATGAACATTAAAATACAATGAAATCACGACCCTTGAAGGTAGATGCTGACCAGACTTTCATTTCTCCATTTTCATCTCCTAGTATCCATGTAATTCCAGGATATATAGGGGTAGAACCGTATTCATATTATTGTTGAGTACTGTATTCCTTAAAGATATTCCTTCCATCTAAGCCTAGGTTTTTATAGTTGTCTCTTTCCTTCAAGTTTTCCAACTCTCCCATGGGCAATGACTGTCCCACTAACCTCCACTTATTACTCATTTTAGGCTCTCACAGCGGTTCGTTATTGATGTTAATTCTGTTTTGGGGTTGATGCACCTTGTAATTGTGGGCGATGTTACCGATGTTTCGGAAGTACAGACTGGTCCCAGCTTCGACCCTGAAGCCGGAGGCAGCATGTACCTCTGAGAATTCGGCAACATCGCCCACAGTTACAAGGTGCATCAACCTATGAACAGAATCAACATCAGCCTCTACATCACTCATTCAGTCACTATGAAAATGTTAGGGTTCCAATGTTCTCCACACAATTCCACGGAGTCAACTGGATCACGTACCTCGTACTTGTGCTGGAGAGGTGCCGGGTGCGAGTCTCAAACGCAACACCGACTATCCTGAGGTTTTCCTGGCTTTCCTCAGTCATTCCAGGAATGTACTTTAACTAGGCAACGACCAAATTATTTTTCAGTCATCCCACCATTCGACGCTGAGTTACTGACACCGTCGGTAAACAAACCGTAAATAAACTATTAGCACACATCTCGAATTCATGCTATTCGCTTGTGTCGTCAGACCAACTCTGACATCCGTAACTCAATAACCACTGACTCAAAACACAGGATAAGAAAAGAAAGTTGCATTAAATTTGAAACTTTCAATAAGAAATGAATGCCCAGAAGCACCCCATTTCATATTTATCCCTTCCAAAAGATCAAAGGGACGGAATGTGGCGAGTGCTTTACTAATGCAGATCTTCGAGTAAAGACACAAAATGCAAACATCGATACCTCGAGAGAAGCTACATTATCCTGCTGAGACAGTGAGACTGGAGCAGTGACTGGACGAGACGCCATACAGTCTGATACATAATCACCAACGTTTCGGAGTAACCCACTGTCTCTGTCTTCAGAGTGTAAGACTAAGCCGCGGGAAAGACGACCAGGGTAGAGAAGGACTGGGGCTAGAAATGAATCGTGGATGATTCGGGTTATACTATTCCAGCTGGGTCGCTGGAAACCTTAGCCCTTTTTCCCTTCCCTACATCATTGTCCGCTGTCCCGTAAGAATGAATTTTTCTCCAAAACAGCAACACGTGACGCAGATTGCTGGACGCGACACAAGGATCGTTTCCTTGTCTTCCAGCCAGCAGCCATGAAAATATTTTCTTAGGTGTTCTTTTGTCTGGGGCTGCAAGACTATGTGTAGCAATGCCAAAAGTAACAATGTATGCATCATTCCATGTCAAACAATGACATGACAACCTTGGATTCCGGTGGAATTTTATAAGCCCACAGAGTCTGGTTGCTAAGATATAAACATGGAGTGTTCTTATCCCCACGTAAATTAATTTCGAACTTATTTTTTTTATTGCTAGTGGGGTGGGACTAAGCCCCTTGCACTGCGGCCACTTCTGGTCTATTGTACCAGCCCCAGATGATAGGTGAGGGTGATTGTAGAGCAATTGGTGGAATGAAGATTGGCAGGGGAAACCGAAGTACTCGGAGAAAACCTGCCCCAGCGCCACTTCGTTCACCACACATCCCACTTGACCAGACCCGGAATCGAACCCATGCCGCCGCGATGGGAAGCCAGCGACTAACCGCTTGAGCTATGGCGCGGCCTAAATTTCGAACTTACTGCACTGTCAAGTTCCAAGTTTTCCTTGCACTCTGATCACTATATGGCAAATAACTTTGGCCCTAATTAAGACAGAGAGTTCATTTGTGTACCAATTTAAAGATCTAAAGTAGGGCTCTCAGTCCGTATGACATACAGACTAACTTTCCCGGTTTTGCCGAGCACGGCGGCTCAGGCGATAACGCTTCGGACTTATACGAGTATTATGGAGCTCTTTGGTTTGAACGTCAGCCGGGAAACCTACTGTCCTGCCTAAGATTATTCGTGTCTTCCTCAGTCACTCTAGATAAATATTGGGATAGCACCTCAAGTTAGGCCACACACATTTCAATTCATTAATCACTAATCAGCCTATTACTCAACGCCATAGTCGAACTAGGTACAGCGTCGTTAAACAAAAACTAAATATATGAATAAAAATATAATATTTGCATAAATGATCATCGTCATTGTACGGCTTGTCAAAACTTATACCGACGGTTTTAAATTAGATATTCCATTATTAACCATATGTTTCCAGTTTATAACATGACAGCATTCCGAGAATATGAACCCGGGACTCTCGTTTCATCAGGCATACGATCATGTAAACTGCATGCGAAAAGCCTATTTGTCGCGCTCAAAACCATTTTTCACGTGCACCATCAGATCAGTTGAATGTAACAGTGCCACGATCTGCTACCATTTGTAACGCGGACCGGTTCCAACCCACGTGACCTCTAGACGCGCGCATACACTTTGCTTTGCTACTAGTGCTTAAACAATGGACTGTTCGCATACACAAATACAGAAGAAGCTACAAAATGTTTCTATTACACTAGAACTCATTCCATAACTGATACTAGATGGAAGCAAAGAATGCGATTCCAATTCTTTCGGAAGAATTTAAAATGAAACCAGTAGAAGACAAACTTCGGTGCTGTGTAATCCTAAGTCTGGTTCTCAAAAGTCCAGAAACTTATGTTCCTATCGAAATAAATAGAAATATACGAATTTTCCTTACAGCCCGGTCCTTCACGGCATGTAACCCAGTAACCTAGAAGATAATGCAATGGGTGTACTGCTGCTGTTATGTACAGACAGTGCATTAGCGCCCTGCTTGCTGTAGCAGCCTCTCTGCATGCAGTTAGTCAACATTTGACGGTCCCAGCGCCCCTGGCAACTATGTACGCAAACAATGAATTTCTCTTCACAATTCCTCACTTCAAATCAGTGTGTCGAAACCACAAATTCACGCTCATTGCACACGTTAGTTAATCATCGTCCGAGTAATGGAGTGTTTTCTCTCCACTTCTCCCTTGAAAAGGAGTTTTTTTATTGCTAGTGGGGTGGGACTAAGTCCCTTGCACTGCGGCCACTTCTGGCCTATTGTACCAGCCCCAGATGATAGGTCAGGGTGATTGTGGAGCAATTGGTGGAACGAAGATTGGCAGGGGAAATCGAAGTACTCGGAGAAAACCTGCCCCACCGCCACTTTGTCCACCACGAATCTCACTTAACCAGACCCGGAATCGAACGCGGGCCGCTGCGGTGGGAAGCCAGCGACTAATCGCTTGAGCTATGGCGCGGCCCCTTGAAAAGGAGATAATATACTGTACTGCTTCTCCGTATTGCACTGCGCTGTCTCCATATATCTCCACAGATTTACCGCAGCTGCAAGTGCTATATTTCGGAATGTGTTCTGTTCCAAGTCACATTTAAACTGCAGTTGATTCTCTGCAAACTCATTTTCCCGAAAAATGGTACTGAAGGACACAGTATATTCCAACGCTCAATTGACGAAATGTGAATTTAAAATGTACTTTCTGTAAAACTGAAGGATGCGTACCTACTTCATAAGAGACTATATACGAGTCTGCGCTATTTGAGTTTTGAAAGCCTCATGACGACGACTATGAAGATTCTTGTGGTATATAATGCGGTGTAGTTTCGTAGGAATCTGCGGCCCCAACCTTCTACCATGAAGACAGAGTAGTTGGTTCCTCGGAAACCCTGGCAAATATCTACCAATCTACATAGTATCACATTCCAGGAGACAATATCCTTCATATTACAGTAAAACAATGGCTATAGTACCTATATTAACTAAAACAATGGCAAAATCATTCATTCAACAGAAAATGAAGATAATTAAAAAAACTAAATTACAGTCAAATTGCCTATTCTATTCCAACTCAAACCAACCTCACGCTATCAGCGATATGAACCTTAACCTTCAAACATTTATCTTTCCGTAATAATGCCTCGAATATTCGCGGTCCAACTCTCAACAAATGATGTATTATCACGAACTTGTTGCTTATGAACTTGATTATTGTGGTTATTTTGCATAAAGCAAACGTACAATTTAAAGGTCGTTTCTGTCCGTATAAATAATATCCGACATTATACAGCAGTGTTCGGTGAAATTTTGACCATGTGGATCGACAATAAACGTTACCTTACGAGTTTATTTTTGTCCATGCACATTCGTACTTTGCTTAACGCTCAATTTTTTGTTTCTTAAAAGTGATTCGTCATTGAAAATAGTGCGACATGTCATGAAGAATACGAGTCGTCTTCTTCTCCTTCTCCTCCCGTACTGTGAAACTTGCTTTGTTCCAGGCCTCCCACGATTTCTTCTCCTCCGAGGCCTTCATTGTACAGGCAATGTTTGCCAAGAAGGCAAGAATGAGTAAATCGAAAGTGAAAGCGATGCTCATTATCTTATTCGACGCCAAGGGTGTGGTCCACAAAGAATTCGGACCCCAAGGGCAGACAGTCAACGCTACCTACTACGTGGAAGTGCTTGACAGATTAAGAACAGGGTCGTCCGCACTCGCAAGGAGTTCGCCTCTACCTGGCAGTTGCACGACGACAACGCTCCCAGCCACACCGCTCTGCACGTCAGGGAGTCTCTGGCCAAGCACAGCTTGGCAACGTTGCCCCAGCCCTCCTACAGTCCTGACCTGGCTCCGGCAGACTTCTTTTTGTTCCCGAGGATCAAGATCGCCCTGGAAGGAACCCGTTTTGGAACCACTGAAGCAATCCAAACCGCCGTGACATAGGCTCTAAACGAGGTCCCTGTCGACGCCTTCCAGGATGCGTACCGTGCATGGAAAAGTCGCTGGCAAAAGTGTGTGGATGCCCAAGGGGAGTATTTTGAAGAATTTTAAACGTTTGTAACGATATCTTGAATAAATATTTTTACGAACTTAACTGCATTACTTTCCGGAGAAAGCCTGTATTGTTACCTCAGGCGGTTTACCGCTCTCCATTCTTTACACGATGTCTCTTCATTTCTCAGTATCCTGTACTGTAGCACAACCGACTTGATCTCTAATTATTTCATTGCGCAAAGGTCCCTAAGCGTATATCCAGCAAATGTCCTGGAGAAAGAATATATCGCAGTAAATGTACTCTCATCATCACTTTCCAGTGCGGCGTATGGTTACTGCGTGTTTATTAGTTTTGCAACTGTTTATACATTTAAAAGCCAGTGAGATATTAAAATCAGCAAAGAACTCCGAATTCATTGTCCACTCGCTTGGTTTGTTTGTATTTTTGTACAAATGTTGCGCAGAAAGAGCTGCGGAAAGGCTGCAATATCTGGAATATAAAAAGCTTCTGTTATTTCGTTCAGCCACGTGAGAAGACAGATTCACCCTGAAGGCCCTGTGTGTTACAGCCTTCCACACAAAATTACTGCAGTGTAGGAGAGTGAGACATACTGGACGGAGACTAGCAAACGGTGCTCCACAAAAACGATCATTGCTCTCATACGCGGAAAGTTGCTTGGTTCGTGTCTTCATTAGAATATAATTTTTTACTTCGTTTACAGATCAAGAAATTCGGTTCTACGTTTCAGGGGATGGAAGAGTTAGTGGGAAGGATATCAACTTGTAATTGCTCTGGTCGTGACTGAGGCTCCTGTGTGTTTATACAGTAGCCCCATCCCATTCGTCACGGTATATCCTCTCCAGTTGGAACAGCTTCGTTAAATGCTTGAGAATGGGTCGATCACGTGAAATATATGTCACAGTATAATTCTTGAATTCTTACAGAATCCTTCCCACAAGCAAGGTTGAAGAAAATTAAGCTGAAAAACGCGAATTTACTTCCAAGAAGAAATAGGTGGTGAAAAGTGTGGAGTCCAATAAAAGTTATACAGTGAAATATTTAGACGTGGATATCTAAGGATTTCAGTTGCACGTCCACAGCAATTTTACCCTGACATGCAATTCCAAGTCGCGGATTTCTGTAAAGAAACTACTTAACTCCGGGAGACAGGGGAGCTACTTGTGGTGTAAAATATGACGTAACCAGTAATCCGGGATCTTCGATGCGTGAGAAGGACCTCTTCCCTTTTCCAGCCTGCAAGTTGTCTCGGCGCGGTACGTGACCGGAGTGGAAAACTTCGAACATCGTGAGTATTAAAGATGGACCTAAATCTAGATACATAAAAAGCTCGTAAAAAGACCGCGTTATAGCTGAATTATTGCCCTGTAAAAGTTCCCGTGAAATCTTAACGAAATTGTGCGCAAGATCCTGCATAATTCTACAAGCAACTTATCGCGGGTGTAAACTGACAAACTGATGTTTACTTCTTCTGCTGTGGACAGCAAGGCATGAAAAATTGCACCCAGGACCCATGGGCCCATAGTAGGACCGGCGCGAGAAAGCGAGAGGCTGTCCATTCTCCTTCTTTTCTGACCTACTTTCCTTATTTTGAAAAAAAAAATAGCAGTAGGCTTATGCGATCACCATGCTGTCTGTCCCTCTCTGTATCTATCCTATCAAGTTCTGATTGCCTGAACCAATCTTTACGAAACTTGGTACGAATATGACATCTCAGACCATCTCAATGGCGTGCTTCATCAATCCCTCCCATTAGTATGTGTCTATGTGTGTCCCTCTATCGTTGCTAGATAAAAAGGCAAAGTTGTCCCTGTGCTTAACTAATTAAGCGCAACGCCATTAGGACACATGGGGATGTGGAGACCTACGTTTTCTTTACCTCGGCACTAGTTGGAGGTCAGCTTCACGCCCCGGCTGCTTTACCCCCGGGGAAAGCGCCCTTGGTACCCATTGGATAGGAGGCTGGGTGGACCCTAGAGCCAGTGTGGACGACGTGAAGAAGAGAAAATTGTTGACCATACCGGGACTCGAACTCCGACCCCTCGGTGACGATCCGTTGCCAGTCGTTATACCGACTGCGCTATCCCGGCTCCTATTGTTGCTAGGTAACGGCCCGGAAAAATGTTACCGCAGCAACAAATACACAGGCAACAATAGAAGAACTATGTAAGATTTGAGGCTTTCACGGCGGTGACTATGAAGGAAGCAGTCTTCTGGGATTTGGCACCGTGTATATGTGGTGTTAACCGACGTTTCGGAGGAAAGTATCGCCTCCATCTTCAGAGTAGAAGGGAAAATATAAGAAATCCGCAAGCGAAGAGACCGTGAAACCGGTAAAAGTCTGCTTACTATATTTTTTCTTCTACCCTGAAGATGGAGGCGATACGTTCCTCCGAAACGTCGGTTAACACCATATATACACGGTGCCAAATCCCAGAAGACTGCTTTCTTAATAGAAGAACTGTTGGATGCGTCGTTTTCTATTCGGTCCGTGTCGTATCAAAGGAAAGTAAGCGATCAGTTCTTCACAGAACTTCTTGTTACTATTATTTCAGAGCAGCACACTCTTCTGCCCTGAAGGTGGAGGCTACAGATCCCTCTGAAAAATGCGTAAAGAACTACTAGACGGCACTGCGTCACATCCAAGAAGACACTCAACTAAGTTCTTCCCTTAGGCTGAAAGACCAAGTTTCACGTTCACGCACGACAATACGTAGAACTGCTTACAAGAGCGGGATGGAGCAACTGGCAACAGGGTCTCCCAGAATTAATCATTTATAATTTCTTCGTAGGGCCTAGACATAATTTTGATTAAAATGGACTGAAGTGCCGAGTTCTCAAACAACGCTCTTAAATTTTTACTTAAAGCGACAGCAAAGTAAGCAGGAGAATAGCATTGTGTTCTGCGCTACCGTCAACAGCAACGACGCCTGGGGACAAATTGGAACTGCGTCCGCGTTTGGGACAGCAACGCTTACAGCCACAGTGGAAACCCAATCAGGGAATGTTCCAAATGGGAAGAATATTCTTGTACACAAAGCGGACCACCACAGAGGCAACTTGGAAAGAAAGTCTTCAATCAATAACAAGCATTCCCACAAGACAGCAGCCTTCACAGTTACCGCAGGAAGTCACTGAAGTCGAAACTGTAAGGCATATTACTACCCTGTTCCTTGCAATTCTGATGTTCGGAAGTTACAAAACTGGCCCTACCATCTACACGAACTTCCGAATCTTCTCGCGTCTATCTGCTCTTCGGTATTACATAAGAATGCAAGTTCTGATAGTTGTCTAACTGCCATAGTACTTAAATGGTATCCTCATCGAGGTGATTATGACGTTTACATTATTTGGGGATGCGATGTCATGCCGCTACACCGAAATGTTAGCAAAAATGTACCAGACGTTACAGGGTCACATTCCAGAAGACAAATCTTCCATACAAGTTGCTTACATGGGGTGCGGCTTCTTCAGGGACACAATCAAACAAAACAGAGACCGGTAAGCCAATAATTGATTTATTTCCTCTGAATACAAAAGACTCCAGCCCAGTGGCGGACTCCTGTGAACAACGTAGAGAAGAGGCAAATCTCTTGTCCCTAGGCGGGAATCGAACCCCGGTCGTCCGGCCCGTAGCCCCTCGCTGTAACCGATTGAGCTATCCCGGACAGCCGTTCTCTGGAGTTAGGTATGAAATCAGGACTTCTATCAATTAAGTTTAGGTCGAACCATTCAGCGGAAAACACATGTATAACGCATCTGCGGGCAAGCGGGCCGCGACAGCACATCCACCTAGCGGCATTCCACAGGTCAATAAATTGCCACGTGAGTAAGAGCAGTTTGGAGGGATCGCTACGTTGCCCAGAGTCCAGTGACGGGACGGGACGGGACGGGACGGTACGTGACACAAGATTAGCCCTGGGCAAATCTCAGCAAGCCTGCTTTCTTACTTCAGGCTTCGAGTCCAACAAATGTACTTGTAATGACACAGACCTATTTAGAAAACACATGTACGGTACACATTTAAAATGGTAATTAGAGATGCAGTGGTTTAGTGATCAGCGTTCCTGGCTACAGATCCAGAGGTCCGGGTTCGGTTCCTGGCGCTACCAGATTTTTTTCGGAGAAGTAGTGGGTCTGAAACGGGGTACACAGCCTCGTGCTGATAATTGAGGAGCTATTTCAAGGAAATAGCGGCTCCGGTCTAGATAACCGAAATTAACGGCCGTGGGAATTCGTTGCGCTGACCACACGACACCCTATTCACCGACAAGCGGCGGTCGCTCGGTCGGTATGATTCGCTTGCGGACTGAAATCAAGGAGTTTGTCTGTTTGTTTGTTTGTTTGTAAGTAGAGATGTAGGTATTAACATAAGAGAAACTATCTTTCATAAGTCAGTTCAAGTTTTGGCATTTGCAGATGACATTCATACGATCGGAAGAACACAAAAATCTATGAAAGAAAATTTTATTAATTTGGAAAGATAAGCAAAAAGATGCATCTGCAAGTTGCTCAAGATGAAACAAAGCACATGCCTGTAACTTACAAAGACTGCACTAACGGACCTGCACATGCAGAATTTGGTTCATGTAAGTTTCACTTTGCCGGTCACAGTAGCCGAGCGGTCTAAGACTTGTACTGTCTTCGCTCGCTTGGAAGCCAGGATCGTGGGTTCGAATCCACTCAGGGCATGGATGTTTAGTTTGTGTGTGTGCGCTTTTCTGTGTTTGTGTACAGGTAGAGGCCTTACGACGAGCTGATCACGCGCCCAACGAGTCCTACCGAATGTGTAAGATCAAGAAAAACCGAAGTGAACGGAGAAGTTCATGGAGGTAGGCCTAGGCCCACTGGGGCTGTAGTGCCAAGGGAAAAAAAAGTTTCACTTTACCTTGGATCAGAGGTTAATTGTAACAATGACGTCAGTGATGCAATAAAAAGCGTGTACTCTTGGAGAACAGATGTCTCCATGGCATTAGGAAAGACATCAAGTCTCAGTTAATACCAAGAAGGTATGATGATGTACAAATTACTTGTATGCCTCTGAGGCCTGTCCACTGTCAAGCTCAAATTGAAGACTGTTAAGTATCTGTGAAAGGAGGATCTTGATATATATTTTTGGACCAGTGGAAGAAGTGGAGGAAGAGGTATATATAAACTATTTAATGAATCACATATTATTAGTCATAAAGGTGAAGAGGCTTAAATGGGCTGGCCACGTAACACGTGTTAGTGAAAATAGAGGATTAAGAAGGTATCTGATTCCAAATCAGAAGGAACTAGGAAAGAGGACAGAGAAGACTGAGACGGGAGGAGTGTGTGTGTGGCAGGAAACAGAAGAAAGGGAGGAGCGTAGCATCGAATAGAGAATAACGTCAAGCAATTCTGAGAAAGGCCAGGACCCACGCAGGGCTGTCCTGCCAATGTTGATGAGGACATTCAATTCATGAACCAGCAGGCTGGTATCTTGGGTGATGATCACAGGATTGAATTCTACAACTTGTAGTTATTATAATTATCATCTTCATAATTATTATTATTATTATTACTGTTATTATTATTATTATTATTATTTTCATTTATGGAAGAACTTATTGGTTAAATACGTATTTTGAATACTTGAAACTTGATGGACACAACCTCAAGGTTTCACGCCACCGCCATTTTTGTAATTGATAACTTAAGAACAAGTTTTCACAAATGATTTGTAGACATACACATTATAATCTACCACCGTACCAGATTTCACATTCCTAGCTCCAACTATTCATAATACCGGTGGCTAAATATAGATCATATGCAACCGCCATATGTTGTCTTATGTACTACAAGAAATACTAAAACGAAAGTTTCACGTTTTCCCATTACCATGCACAATCTCAAGACCACAGATTAAGTGACGCTAGTGTCGTGCGACCACCATGTTCTTCATATTGACTGCAGGAATTTCGTAAGTACAAGATTGGAGCTGTCCCTGACGGCACAATGTCCACACAAATTAGCGAAAATCGGCGATATGTTTCAAAAATTGAACTGAGAGGAAATGCATACACGGAGACGGACACACAGAGAGATAGACAGACATGCAAGACACGGTGATCTCATAGGCCAACGTTTCTCTCTTAATGAAGAGAAGCACGCTGTCAGAAGCGTCCGTTTAGTGCACTCTATAATAGTTTGCATCTTGTTTGTGTTTAAACTCGGTAAGGAGACAAACCGTTTCTTGAACTTTGCTTGAAGGGCAATGCGATTGCAGCTTCTTCTAACGCATACCGTTTCTGGCTGCAATGTTGTTGAGTTTAATTTGCGCCAATTTTGTAACTTTCAGTACCTTCTGATGCGTGCACGAAGAATGATACAGCGCAATGATGAGGCTATTGAAGTTAAAGAGCACAACGAGAGGAAATATTAGATTGCGCAAGAGAATTTTCTACTCAGCGAAGCCGTGATGTAAACTTGCTCGTTATGGTTCGTACCTGCTTGTTGAAGAGCGCTCGGGTAATGGAGGGGGGGGGGAGACGCTGGCGGAAGACAAATAAAAAAAAGCTCAACAGTTTTGGAAATGAAATGTGTCGTGCTATGACACGTTTCATTGTTTTTATTTAATTATTTTAGGAACTGGGCGAGACAGAGCGCTGTGATAACCTCGGCTGCAGAAGTTCTGTTGTACCAGACCCGAATGAGAGGCGAGCATTAAGCACCAGTAGGATGATAATGATAAGAGAAAAACCGACTGTGCTCGGAAGAAAACGACCCCAGTTCTCTTTACTAACCATAAATCCCATATGGATTAACCTGAAAAAGAACCCAAGTTTTCGCGTTTCTATCACTAAGAATTTAATTTAAATTGAAATTATGTTACTATTACAGTAAGCGGTAAGGAGCATAATATTGCAAAGGATTTGATGAACGCGTTGCCTGGCAACAGTTCTGTTAGCACGGTCCAACACACATCAATAGAGGAAGCTGTGTTTTCCATGTCGTCCGCGCCACGCCCAGTGCTGGTAAAGGACCAATGAACTCGCAGTCTGACACGTGACACGTGTTTTATGTGTGATTTGTGCCATGCAACAATAGAGAGGCTGTGTTTTCTGTGCGTGGTCCGTGTCGAGAGGATATAAGAGAATACGGGAATGGGCCCGTGTGGAGCAACTGTCTGCAGTAGGCTGCGCCACAGCTCAAGCGGTTAGTCGCTGGCTTCCCACCGCGGCGGCCTGGGTTCGATCCCGGGTCTGGTCAAGTGGGATTTGTGGTGGACAAAGTGGCGCTGGGGCAGGTTTTCTCCGAGGACTTCGGTTTCCCCTGCCAATCTTAATTCCACCAATTGCTCCACAATCACCCTCACCTATCATCTGAGGCTGGTACAATAGGCCAGAAGTGGCCGCAGTGCAAGGGACTTAGTCCCACCCCACTAGCAATAAAAAAAACTGTCTGCAGTGACATCTCTACACAAGCTGAGGTAAAATTTGAAGCAACCAGTCGCTCTGGGTGTAAATGGGGTCGGTCGCATGCGGCAACGGTTGCTCCTGGCCGCATGCTGATTGATAAATTGGACGGCAAACATAGTCGCCCAAGGAGGGCAACTACGTCGCTTTAAGTTGCCACAGTGTAAACCTGCCTTTACTTGTTTCTTTCTAAGAGACCCCTGCCTGATGTCTTCTTTCCATCACGTGAGGACGGAAACAAATCCAATTTCCGAAACGTTGTGTTCTACAGAATTTAGAATATCGGATGATGGAAAAGTAAAAAAAAAAAAAAAAAAAGTCATTTTGACAATCTGTGGCATTTATTACCCTGGGGTAATTTTTGTCCTCTTTCCTTGTGTTTTCGATTTGTGGTTTGGATAGGTTGCGTATTTTTTGTTGTTGCTTTGGTGTATTATTTTCGTCTTGTAACGCTTTATTTGCTGATTGTTCTATGTTATTCCAGGTGTATTTCCTTGTGTTTACGTTTTTCATATTATTGTAATGCGTATTGCTAGACAATGGTGCGATAAACACATCGCTTAAGCGCGTGACAAAACATGCTCATTGCTAGGAAACGACTCAGTAAACACTTCCGCGTAGGCAGTAATGTCACACAACAGTGGATAGAGACAACGTGACATGTGTTTTCTGTAGATCCGTGTCAGTGCTGCGTCTGTATAAGTGTGAGCAGAATTCCTAAGGTGAGTACTAAGCGGTCGGAGTACAGCGGTAAGCTGGAGGAGTACAGCAAGCAAGCAGTAAGCTTGAGGAGTAAAGAGGAGTACAAGAATTCAGCCTGTGACGATTTAACGTGTGATTTGAAGAGTTTGTGTGTACTGTAGCACAGTGATATCGGGAGGGTGTGATTTAGTGAGACTTTTTATAGTTCCTATGTCATTAATCCATTGCCACAGAACGGAGAGTGAAGACTAGAGGAAACAGACTGCGAAGATTAGTGTGGAGAGTTTGTAAATTGTGTAAATCAACAATAGTGTAATAATTAATTGTACTTACGACCTGTAAGTGGTTAATATATCTATTCACCAATCAAAATCCCCGTCTACAGTCACTGTGACACGTGACAATATGCAACAAATCTCCTTGTTAAGCTGCTGATTCTTTTTGTAAATGAATTTTATTCCGTCTTTTATTCGTAATGTCTGTGCTTGTGTTTGTGTTTTTCTAGCTGCTATGTTTTGTGTTAGTGTTTTAGATGCGCATATTTTAGGAATGTCTTCAGTTTAAGCATGTTTTGTTAAAATTTATATTTGCATTGTAGGGCAGCAATTTCCTCTTACAATTTAAGAAACTGTATACCCTTCTTGTTTGACTGCTTTTCATAATACCTTATAGTAGCATCCTGTTACACGTCACTTATTTATTACTGTTAGTTATTAGCCGTCTCACATGCAACTTTCTTTTTAAAACCTTTAAAAGTTTTAAACTTTAAACTCTCTTCTACATCACTGGTGCATGCATTGGTGTATTCCACTTTAACATAAAGTGGTAAAGAAACAAAGAAAATTACAAAATTCTTTTAAAAAACACAAATAAAAATAGCACACAAAACAGAGTAAACCCCCATCTTCCTTCCTTCCTTCCCTCCCCTCGGCGCTACAGCCCCAGTGGGCCTAGGCCTACCTCCGTGAACTCCGTTCACTTCGGTTTTTCTCGCTCTTACACATTCGGTAGGACTCCTTGGGCGAGTGATCAGCTCGTCGTAAGGCCTCTACCTGTAGACAAACACACAAAAACACACAAACATCCATGCCCTGAGTGGGATTCGAACCCACGATCCCGGCTTCCGAGCGAGCGAAGACAGTGCATGCCTTAGACCGCTCGGCTACCGTGACCGGCAAACCCCCATCTACAAATAGACAAATAATTTTCTTTGTTGATAAATACTGCTTAGGTATAGTGAAAAACAAAGAAATTAACATCATAAATCGTACAACTGAGATTTAAAAGAATCATAAAAATGCATTTAGCATATCGGTCATTTCCGTCGGTTCTGACAATGCACATATCGAGCAAGTCAGCGTGGCGGTAATGCCTAACCCTTGAATTCGGAACGGCCTACCGCCTATTCTAACATGAAAGTTTTCGTGTGTTCCTTATGCTCATCAAGGCGAGTCTTACGATGGTACTCGTGCGAACCCATACCTACTGACCCACCTCATTCGATTATACATAACCTCTGAAGCTGAAACAGCGTCGTTAAATAATTAAAAACGGTGATATTCTCAGTAACATCGAGAGAGAAATGGAAACATAATTTTCCTACATGTAGGCCTAATAAAAGAAATGTATTGCTGTGCATGCCCACAGGGCTCTACAGGCATGGAGATTGAATGTGAAATATCACATTACAAATATTTACTCGACTGAAATTAGAGTCTAACAGTTGCAACTTGAGATAAAAACAAAACGTGTACTCAGTGAGGTTATTTCAGTGTGCGATCGTGTTTCTCGTAAGGTTACAGGTATACGTGTTCGCTGCTTGACTCGAGCGTATAAACTGACGTTGAAAAGTGGTGACATTTCCAACAAGCAGCTCTCTTGAGGTTCTCCGCAGGTGAGACATTTCAAGGATTCATTACTTGCATTAATTAGCAAAGTACAAACAAAGCACTGAGTAAGTATTGTTAAATAAACTGTTCTCACTTGGTAACTGTGTCAACAATTCTAATTTTTAGGTTGTGTTTACACGTCATAACTGAAATAGGAAAAAATAAGAACATGAAAAGTTCTAAGAGACAAAGCACAATTAATTTAACGGGGAAGTTAACGATTGCATGGGAACAAGAGACCTAATTGACTTAACGCTCATAGAAAGTTAAGGTAGAAGGAATGTAATTTCTGCTGCGCTCTCGGTAAACCGGAAACCGACTGAGGTGTTTCTTTGTTTAACTCTGTCCCTCAAAAACGATGCGAAATATATTGGCATACATCACAGTCACTTCAGCCCACATGATTTCTTGTTCGGCATTCAAAATCACGCCACTATTAAACGCTACGTTGTCGTAAATGAGTTTTTAAATAACGCTGGGATTTATACATCAGTTGGAGCCCAGACATTCGATGTTATAAGAACAAGTCGCAAAAACAAGCATAGAACTATCTCACGTCTACTTGAGAAGCTGATCTGTGTGAGGACAGGAGCCATTGGCAGTGGGAATTCGGCAACAAGCCGGCAAGTTCCATAAACTAACTGAGTAACTCTTAGCTTCTCAAGAAAGGTTATGATCCATGGAGTCGGTTAGTTCTTTTCGTGATTTGAGGTTCATATGGCAGTGATCATAAAGATTACTGTCTTCTGGAATGTGATTTGATGTGTCTTCATGGTACTACACTGAAGACAAAGGCAGCAGGTCCTTACGAAACGTTTTTCGGCGTCGCGTCCCTGACAACAATGATCTTTTCTTCGCAGTCTGTCAGCACGTAGGAGGCTGGAGACGGCATACAAAAGTACATATGCCACTCTAGCAGAGAGACTTCCATATATAAAGCTCCTTATTTTACTGTGGCTTCTGCCTCCAGCAACACAAAGACACTTCCCATTCTCTCTTTGTTGTTTTCTGTAACTCCGCGCCACTTGAGGGAATTCCATCCTTGCTTCCTGACTTTCTACACGCTTCCTTTCGTATTCACGAAGAAGAAAACCAGAGAAAGACGAGACGAACAACTTGCGAGAAAGAAAAGGCCTTCAGAGTGAAGGACAGCAGCAGAACTACATAAGGCAAAAATGTATTGCAGAAACGGTAAAGTTGTACCTGCGCTTAATTACTCGCATTTAAGCACCATGCCATTAAGACGTATGGAGGAGTGGAGGTATAGCTCAACAATTCTTGACATCGGCACCAGATGGGAGTGAGTGGGCTTCTTCATGCTCCGGCGCTTACCTCTGGGAAAGAGGTTGGGTGGCCTCAGAGACAGTCTGGACGCTTTCTCCTGCCGGGAATCAATTCCTCAGCGTCCAGCTACTTCCGCTCCTACTGATTTACCTAACCGCACGCAAAATTGAACAGGAACTGAGCGTTCCTGAAGGCCGTAACTAAGAAGATAGCTGTTCTTTGGTGTGACGCCGTATAAACTAGCAGCATATTACCGACGTTTCGGACGAAGCTGTTGCTTCCACTGTCAGGATACAAGAACGAAGACTGGAAATGTGACTAGGATCGGGAACACAAGAAATGCATGCGTAATTTTGTGGGGTAAATTGCTTGGTGAAGATCTCAGTTAAAAGGTCGAGCAGGAGATAGGACTATGATGTGAAGATGGAGGCAACAGGTCAATCCGAAACGTTGGTAACTTTCTACAATACTGTACGGCGTAAAATCCTAGAATGGTGTTCCGACAATGGGCACAGCAAAGCAATCAGTTTTAAATACGCAGGATCGAGTGTTCGATCCTCGTTCCAGGACAGGAGGGTTAAATACATGAATTCGACGTGTGTTTGGAGTGAAACCAAAGCTCAGTCCAGTGCAATAACAGAGATACGGCTGAACCGGATTTCTCAACACCAGATACCAATAGTGCACCTCTGATCACAACCCATTCACTTCCCATCCACACAACCTATGCCCCGAAAATCCATCTCCTTCTGGGTCTTCCAAATGGATATTTCCCAAGAGATTTACCTATCAATTTACATATGAATTCCTTGTGTTCCCCAGCCAAACCAAATCAGCAGTCCATTTAGGCTTCATGCGTTTCACTGCCCTATCAGTACTGAAGAGACGATCTGTATATTTTTCATACAGTAATATCTTAATTTGCCAATTGATTTCATGGTCCTCAATGCTTTTCGCAGACGCTTTTATATTTTTCCACTTTAATAATACCGCAATCGGTAAGTTGACTGTAGAGCGTCGAATGACTCGATAATTTTAAATAATGAATTGCAAAAGATGTGGGAGGAAGCGGCCGTGGCCTAATTTACGTTATTATGAAGGCAATTATGTGAAGGAACTGAGGGAAACCACAGTAAACCTCAGTTAGAGCAGTCAGTGTGCCGGTCGGGATTCGAAACCTGCACTTTGAAAATACAAGTAGGAATCATTATCGTTTGAGACAGCTTCCTTTATAAAACCTTGCTATTCATACTCTATTACAACAATAACAACAATGAGCGGTCCGACTGAGTCACACGGTACTGCTACTTAAAACGTCAAATGGGAGATGCCATGATATAAATGCACTGCATTGCCTTTCTAGGAAGTGCCAGTCCCTGATGATGATGATGGAATGATGACTCGGAGGGGGAAGCGGAAGTATTCGGAGAGAAGCCTGCCCCAGTGACATGGATTTCCTTGGGATTAAATTCCTGCCTCTACCGTAAAAACCGCGACTATCTACCTCAGATAAGATACGGGTGGACGTTCCGCGTGACACAGTGACGCTTCTAACTTTCCACACGTCAAGCAAGTCACCGTCTCTTTTTATCGTCGGTAAATTCTCTGAAACTCGTTACTTCGACATAACTCACTCTAATTCATCATCAACTGCACAAACAAAGGAGGTTGGTGAGGAAACGCTTCGGCCGCATCACCAATCATCCTGTGTGACTTTCTTCGTCTTACTCCTCGTCCATCCAGGAAATTTCAGGGATAACTGCAAACCACTTCTTCCCACACCTTTTCCAATTCATTACCCACAGATCATACCACCATTTACAGAGGCCGCGCAGTCTAAGACATGAACTGTCTTCTCTTGTTCGAACACTGGGATCGTGGGTTCGAATCCCACTCAAGGCATGGATGTCTGTGTGTGCGTTTATCTGTGTTTGTGTTACCTGTGTGTAGGTAGTGGCCTTGCAACGGGCTGGTCACTCGTCCAAGGAGTCCTACCGTATGTGTAAAAATGATTACTGAACTGAAAAAGACGCTAGGGCCCAACTAAGGGCTGCAGATCAATTGATGAACATAAATGAATGAAAGCAACAGGTGACAATGGCCACCGCATGCAACAAACCTTCGGCAATAGCCCAGGGGCGCGCTGGGCAGGATCAAGCTGGTGAGGACTTTCCTTTAATTCCGTAAATGGGAGCAAAAGAAGAGGAATTTCCCACAAAATGCGATGGCCGATAGATGAAAAGAGACGGGTAGAGATACAGCCTACTCTGTAACGCTGCAATTCATACCTGATCCCAGTCTCCCCCTTTCGGAGAATCTCTGAAGTCTCATAGCCAATCATCATTATTTTGGGTAGTAAGTAAAGTAAAGGTATCCATGTGACAGGCCGTGAACGCCCCTAGGGTTGTGAGACGTTGAGGGTCCACATTATCTAGACAACCAGCTCACAATCAGCCCCAATCCCATGGAGCAGAACCCTTCTTCCGCTGATCATGTGAAGAAATTTCCCGCAAAGTATAGGTCGCCATTACCCATTACTGTGTTCGCAACGGCACACAAATAAGCAGTACGTAAAGCAAGTGGAATCAAGGTCACATTCCTACGCCCTGTTTTAATATTATCATCCCATGAAAACAGCTCTCTTCTTCAGACTTTCAAACTATAATGACATAACCATTCTATTGATTCCATTCGTGCTATATGCCCCACCCATCTCAACACCAGAACTCCAAAAAGGCAAGTCCTTCTTGGGAAGCCAATAGTTGCTAAGGCAGTGACGAAATTGCCAGAGAGGCACAAGAGAAAAATAACAAAGGAGGAATGGGGTAGTTCATATAATGACGAGCTTTACAGTCTTTATTCTTTATTCTCCGCGAAGTATTACTGTTTGCAGTTTTATATGGGTGCGAAACTTGGTATCTGATATTAAGGGAGGAACACAGGCTGGGGGTACTTGAGAACACGGCGCTGAGAATATTTGGACCCCAGAGAGGCGATATAACAGGAGGTTGGGAACACTTATATAAAGAAGAGTTTCGTGACTTGCACTCTTCGCCAAGTGCAACCAGAATGATTAAGTCACGAAGGGTGAGACAAGCAACACATGCAGCACGCATGAGTGAGCGGACTCTGAGGAGACTAGCACACACAAATTATTAAAGCCAAGGTTTTCAGAACATTTATTAGAATCTACTTCCTATTCAAAAGTCAGCGTTTAAGCGCCTAAATTAAACCTTCCATAAAACACTAATTAGATCAGTAATGACTTATGCTGTCCTGCCTAGGAATTGGCAGCAGACACCCATCTAATGAAATTGCAGCGCCTGCAAAACAAGGTTCTCCGCATCATTGGCAATTTTCCAAGGTACACACCAGTCCGCGATTTGCACATGGCTTTCAACCTTCCGTACGTATACGACTATATAACAAAAGTGTGCAGGCAACAAGCAGAAGCCATAGAAAATCATGAGAATGAATATGTTCTCAGCACAGGACAAGGCGAAACCAGCCATAGAAATTAGATGAGGCTTAAACTTGGCGGCGGTCAAACATACGACCCTTCAAGTGACTCAGCTGCCATTGTGGCATTAGATACGTAAGATAGGAATGATCTGCTTTGCAAAGCATGGACTGACAGAGGACTTATATATATACAGTGCACAAGCAAGACATTTCAGCAACATGCTATACACGTACGTGTGATACACATACTTGACAAAGGCAAAGTCTGTTAATAAGAGGCAAACCCATCCAATCCTGAGAGAGGATGCTATATGAGGACTGTAACCGCAAGGATTCGTTTGAAAAAAATCTTTAGTCGTGACCTCAAGGGGCTTGGTAAGCCGCTAGTCGCAAAGTAACTCTCTCTCTTTCAGAGAAGGCGCAGTCAGCCGTTGCCAGGCAGGTGAGAACGTGAGGACATTTAGAGCAGTCAGATGCGAAACAGTCGCCAGCCAGCGAGGACACCAGCCGTTGAATACGGAAATGAGGAATCTGCATGTGTGGGGGAAGTTACCAGGCAACGACTAATGAAGAAGAATTGAGAAGACTTAATGAAATGTACAGCGTGTTAATTCACGACAGAGCTAAGATTCTTTGCAGCTACAGATTATATAAATCCAATAAAGCCTATTACCAACCCAGACCCCGCGTCTGATAACTAAATGTGTCAGTATTTTGATATATACAGCGCAGTATATAAAGGCGTCGGTTTGCGGTTGAATATTTACGCGAGATTCTCATGGTGGGTGGTAATGAATATCGTCCTTAACGCAAAGAGTACGGAAGAAAACAGGGGAAGTTAACAGTACGAAAACTTATACATAAGGATGAGAATTCATACATACGGTAATATTCCTTATTGCTTGCAAAAATACGGAAAGCATGCAACAGATTCGGTGGTGAATGGTCACGGATTCATGTATACGATAACAACACCTGACAACAAGCGACAGTCAATGTCACAAACAAATAATCACATGTGATGGCGCAGAAAATTACATTCGTTATGGCTGATGAATCAGTATCAATATTCATTCCGTTTAAATACACGGATGAACAGGGGAACTTGAAGCGGCAAAGTGACTGGAGACGGGGTTCGGTTCCCATTATGGAAGAATATGTTTTCTCTTCTCAGCAGTGTCCAAACCGGCTGTGTGGCCGTGGTTCAGAACTCGCTGTACGTTTTCATGACGTGATGCTCAGGCACAGGGACAACTGGAAACTTGTGGCAATTCAGAAACTTATCTTACAGTTTCAGGAACAGAAGAATCGTGAAAAACAAAGGTTGCTATAATTGTAACGCTCTAGAATTCATTTCGGGAGGTTCTTGATTCGAATTTCGGTTCCGTTATTGGATACCCTGAAGTTTCGCACGCCTTTGCTCGGCCTATTCAGACAAACGACGGGATATTATATAGATTAAGTCAAAAACAGTTTCTTAAAATTCCTGTCCACCAGTGGACGCTATACAGCCGAAGATACTGACAACATAGTAAAATATCCCGTAAAGAACGGTACATTTGATGTCCTCATGAAGATTGATGTCCCCTGGACTCAGCGCCTTGTACGCTTGTAGAAAGGTATCGACATTTCGAAGGGAAATCCGCTGCCTCAACCGTCAGTCTTGTACCCTGCAAGAGGGGGAAGCAGGTTTCTCGTGGTAATATACCTGAAGTCAGCAACTTTTGTGATTCCTTTAAAATATATAATGCAGAATGCTGTTTTTATTTACAAGCGTCGTGAATGTCCTTCAGTCATGATATCCTTTTCCAGTATTTAAGAAGAATGTGTCTCTAACCGCATGAAGTTTTCGTGCTACAGTGCAATGTTCCCATGTAAACTACAGTTACCAGAAACTGCTAAAGAAAATCAACATGCAGTGTCTATACTCGTTGTGTATATGTGGCTGTTTTAGTTTCGAGAGCAGAGACGGGTTCTGCAAACAGACTAAACAAACAATATACATGAAAATCACACATCCCGTAGCTATTCTGCGAATTACATAAACATAAGGATTTAATTAACGTTTCACTTGTTTTATTTAAATTATTGTAGCTTCTTAGTAAGCCCTTGGGGTTCTGCGGTGTTTCAAAACGTCCTTGAACTGTGCGCGACGGCTGTTGAGACTGCTTATGCAATTTCATGTTGCGTACACACTTCGCGGGGTAGCAAGGGTCACGCTGAACTGGTACTTAGTCCAACGTCACGTGTGACGTCAGTGATTTGCGTCTCAGGGTCCGATATCGGAGAAGGGGTTGCATACAAACCCAGACCGCCGCGCGAGAAGAACATGTGTCTGGCTCATCAAATTCACAGAACACTGAAATATCGGGAAACAACAATAACAAACACAAATTTGATTCAATATTGAATTAGGAGAAAAGTAAATTCCAGAAATAATTCATATTATTCAGTTCAGAAACCGTTTCCATGAGTTATAAAACGCTGTTGGTCAGGATACGTAACAGTCCTGAAGATACTGTGCAGCGCAATCTCTTACTTCGATAGCCTGATCTGCATTACAATCGTCTGAAAACAAAGGGCCAAGGAAAGTATACGGACTTAGAAAGAGCAAAGTAGGGAAGTAATGCAGGACAGGACATTACATTAACTTCGACAAGATGCAGTATGTTTGTGTGTAGGAGGGCGACTCTAGAGATCTGAATCCAGGAGAATTCATTCCTTTACATAATAATAATAATAATAATAATAATAATAATAATAATAATAATCAATAATCACTAATGACGGAACATGTGACAGAGGTAATCAAAACAGAAATCCCGTGTCTTACAGAATACAATTACATCCAAGGAAACTTAAGAAACACATTTCACACCATAGCTGAAAGTAAAATGTGGCCACTGACTGTAGAAAATGAAAAGTAACATAAGGACGGCTGAACTTGAATATCTAAGTGACTAGGTTACACGTGAATTTGGAAAAAGAAATGGGAAATTATGGGCAGAAGTGGACGTTACTTGATCAATCATAAGAAACCAAAAAACAGAGTAATGGCATGGTATGGCCACGCTGAAAAGTGCAAGGAGGGAAAATTTCCGAAAAAACGTTCTGTACGGGTCGCCATGAAAAAGAGGGGAGGAGGTGGAGACCCACATACAGAGTGTTTCACGACGTTAGGGTATAACTGCAGGAGGTGATTTCCTAGGTCTTTGTGATCAAGAAAGTTCATATAAACATGTGTCCGATTTTGGACGGTTACGGAGTTATGACCGTTTTAAACTCAGACTAGAAGGTAACGATTACTGACAGTAAACGGAACAAAATAATAAACCAGCATAGTACATCATACATTTAAAGTATGAATGTTGTAATGGCGCAAGGTTTATGTACAAGTAGATATGTTTTTTGGGGTAGATGTGGAATAAGTGTATCTAGACTTTAAGATTAAGAAATAGAAATAATGAAACGTACCAGGAAGCTTGGGTTTGCAAAGAAGTGTAACAGGCTATAGCTTAGTAATCAGAATGTTAGCGCGACAGCGTAATAACGCTGACATTGAGGAAGAAGCTGTATGAAGTAGGTCATAAACACAATGGCATGAGGAAAACACTGAGTCGGAGAGGGCGGTAGACCTGAAAGAGCCAACCCCCTTTCGATAAACAGCCAATGACTGGGCCACACCGACCAAAAATCATGTCAGAATGGGCAGGCCAATACACCCGGAACCCCGCGAGTCAGCAAAAAGAGGGTACATAAACTATAGAGGAATCAATCAAAAAACTTTTTAATATTATTAATTGATACAGAGTTCAGCCGAAGGCTATCGCCGAGAGGATGATGGCGAGCGCCTGTTACCTCAGCTCACGTAAGTAGTCTTACCTCATATAAGCCATGAACAATAAGTGTGATAATATTAAAGTGCAAACACCAGGGAGAGAAAGTGAAGACTAGATGGACTAGGTTTACTGAGAAAGAATAAGAGAGAGATAGAGGTACTGAGTACCCAATATCAGGGTGACAGGATGGGACTAATGTGTGTACTACAGGGTCATAACCAAATGTAATGCGAACCGACAAACGTCGGCAAAGTGTGTATATATGATGTATATAGCGACATAGGGAAATAGAATAGGATAGGAAAGGCGCTGTGAAGTTAATTGAACCTAGCATTCCCTCAAGTGTTACCCTCTTCCCTGACGACTCCAGCACCTCCCGAAGCTTCGGCGAATTGCGAGTTAAAGCCAGGACCAGTGACGTAAGCGATCGATAAGTTTACTGGAGTTTTCTTGACATAACAAGATGGTGGCAGCATACTAAACCTTGTGACAGAGCGGGACACCTCCACGCCCCCCTGTCACCACGGCGTAACAAACTGGTGACAGCGGTGAGACAACCAATCCACCCCTGTCGCAGGAGCGTAACAGTGGTGGCAGCGGTGGAATACCTCCACGCCCCCCTGTCACCACGACGTAGCAAATGTAAAGTTTACTTCGTGAAATTACCTTTAATTTGAATTTAAGCTCCACGCTATGAAGACTTATGGGAGGTGGAGGTGAGTGGTCAGCATCACGCCTCGACAGCATTAACCCTCGGAAAAGAGCACTTCATATCCAGTACACATGTACGGGGGGCTGGATGGGTCCCAGAGTTTCTGTGGACGCAGTGGAGAGAAAGAAAATCTCTTGCCCCCGGTAAAAAATTCGAACCCGAAGTCATCGGTCGTCCAGTCCGCAGCCTGTTCGCTATACTGACTACGCTGCGGCCGAGATAGTACTTCATACTTGGATATGCAGAAGCTTGTTTTTCAGAGTTCCAACCCTACTCGCTGTGACGCCACCCAGTCTGGTTTTCCAGGTACTGCCATACGCAGAGAATTAATAACTATTGGAACATTCCATATTGCAAAGACAGATATCCTTGAAACCGTTATGAGAGGAACCTTACAGTGTACGCACGATATGTCGCGAACTGCTGCGCACACGGTTATAATGGCCTAGAAGCAGGGAGAGCACTGTCGAGAACACAACTAAGTAACTAACTAACTTCATGGAGCTGAACCCTTCTTCACAAGCCGCCAGTTGTGCAGCTACACAAGACATTACCAGCATTTTGTGTAACCCGAAGGTTCATTACCGTGTTTACACGAGCCTCCAATGGTCCCTATCCTGAGCCAATTCAATCCAGTCCATACAACTCCCTCCAATCTCACTAGCATACATTTTAATATATTCACCCATCTACGTCTTGGTCTTCCCAGTGGTCTCTTTCCTTCTGGCTTTCCCACCAATATCCTATATGCATTCCTCTTCTCCACCCATTCGTGCTGTATGCCCTGCCAGTCTCATCCACCTTGGCTTCATCATTCTGATACAGGTTATGAAGCGCCTCATCATGCAATTTTCTCCAATTTCCTGTCACTTCATCTCTGTTAGGTCCAAATATTCTCCTCAACACCCTGTTCTCAAACACCCTCAGTCTATGTTCCTCCCTTAATATCAGAGATAAAGTTTCACACCCCTACAGAACAACAGGAAACATTACAGGTTTTTATTATAATTTTTACGCTTTTAGACAGCATACGAGAAGATAAAAGGTTCTGGACTGAATGGACCCGAATTCAGTGTCCTCTTAATTTTCTCGTGAATAAACTTTTGATTTGTTTCTTCTTCTTCTTAGGGGGTGAGACTGAGTCCACTCGGTACTGCGGCCACTACTGGCGTACTGTACCAGCCCCAGAAGATAGGTGAGGGTGACTGTGGAATAAAAATTGGCAAGGGAAACCAAAGTACTCTGAGAAAATCTGCCCCAGCGCCACTTTTTCCACCATGAATGCCATGCGACACGACCTGGGCTCGAACCCGGGCCACCGTTATGGGAAGCCAGCGACTAACATCTTGAGGTATGGCGCGGCCTAAGTTCGGATTTGTTACTGTTGTTCCTAAATATTTCAACTGTGCCCATTTTTAAAGGATCTGTTTCCTATCTTTATGTCGTGATTTTGCCCTGCATTTTGGTGATGAGACAGCAACATATACTTAGTTTTCTCAGTGTTTACTTCTAGACCAACCTCCTTACTTGCGTCAATTAAAGTTTGTGTGTTTTTCTTTATGGTATCTTAGTTTTCTCCCAGTAGATTGACATCATCGGCACAGGCCAACAGCTGATGTGTCCCGTTTAATTTCAGTCCAACCTGCTTTCCCTGGATCTTCCTAATGGCATATTCTAAAGCAAAGTTGAAAAGGAGTGGCGATAAAGCATCTCCTTGTTTTAGACCATTCTGGATAAGAAATTTATCAAACAAATGTTTATCTATATAGACTTCATTGTTAGTTTCGTTTAAACACATAGTATTCAGCCTAACTTGTTTCGTGGGTACCCAAAACTGTATGAGGGTACTGTACAGTACTTCCCTCGTAATAAATGACAGACATGTGTAGTCACTCTGAAGATATTAATTAGACATATTTCAAGAGATACGGCTCAAAAAGAAATATAAAAGTGTCCATGTTAGAATTATCCGTTCAAAGTTTGTCAGATTACCCTGCAAGTTTATTCAGCAAATTAGTAGATGAAGAAAGCAGTCTTCTGGGATTTGGCACCGTGTATATGTGGTGTTAACCGACGTTTCGGAGGAACGTATCGCCCCCATCTTCAGGGTTGAAGAAGTATAAGTAAATCTGCAAGCGACAACACCGTGAGACACGGTCAAGCAGACTAAAGAACATACCGTTGAGCAGAGAGGGAAGGGGATGAACTGCAAGTAAACAAGTGAAAGCAGTGGTGTGGGAGGGGTGGGGGAAGGGAGCCGGGACAAGCGTGATTTTGTGTAGGGGAGAGTGTAGCAAGGTTAAATGGCTGGGCTTTAACTGTGAGCTGAGAGTGGGGGGTTGTTATGTTGGTTGGTCATGGCCTTGTGGCTTCCTGGATCTGGCGTCATATCCCGGTGGGTGGTTTTTAAGAGAACAGATAAGGGGTTTCCAAGACTTGCTGAGACGAAACCCATCCTCTCTGTTCATATTCCCTGGATGCAGTTCGATCTCAATGGCTTCCCTAATGATGCGATCCATATAGCGCGTCTTGGTGGCGAGGATGGAGGTATTCTGAAGCTGAATTCGGTGTCCCAGTTCCGGCTCCCTTCCCCCACCCCTCCCACACCGCTGCTTTCACTTGTTTACTTGCAGTTCATCCCCTTCCCTCTCTGCTCAACGGTATGTTCTTTAGTCTGCTTGACCGTGTCTCACGGTGTTGTCGCTTGCAGATTTACTTATACTTCTTCAACCCTGAAGATGGGGGCGATACGTTCCTCCAACACCACATATACACGGTGCCAAATCCCAGAAGACTGCTTTCTTCATAGTCACCGCCGTGAAAGCCTCAAATCTTACAAATTAGTAGATGTTTATGAATCAAGGTTCATTTCAAAGACCTTTCGCAAGGACCTCTTTCAGGCAATTCGGGGCTACACTAGGCGGACATTACGACAGTTCCAACGAGAATACCACGAAAAGTGTTTCCAGGATATCGTGTTATTTACGCAGAGTTCGCATGCGTAATTCAGTACCCTTGCGTTTTGTTTAAGAGGTCAGCAAATACACGGGAATAAGTTTTTTGTTCTGTAACACGCGAAAATAACGCCCAGTGAAAGTGCCCTGGGTACATTTCCATATGAGATAGGCGCGTTGTTGTTTCAACGTGGAGTCCACATCTTTTTTTTTCCTTGGCACTACAGCCCCAGTGGGCCTAGGCCTACCTCCATGAACTTCTCCGTTCACTTCGGTTTTTCTAGATCTTACACATTCGGTAGGACTCCTTGGGCGGGTGATCAGCTCGCCGCAAGGCCTCTACCTGTACACAAACACAGAAAAACGCACACACACAAACTAAACATCCATGCCCTGAGTGGGATTCGAACACACGATCCCGGTTTCCAAGCGAGCGAAGACAGTACATGCCTTAGACCTCTCGGCTACCGTGACCGGTAGAAACAAAAATATAACCGTATACGATTCACAGATGTAATTAAAATTACGAGTACCGCTGTCATCCTGTACTGATAAAAACCGGGATTCGAAAACATTATGTTATGCTTCTGTCGGTATGTTCCGCTACAAACCTGCGTGGTCCAGTGCCTAGCAAAACACATCAAAAGTTGATTGCGTTTTATAAAAGGATTTCTTCTTCTGTCTGGCAAGGAAGAGTAACAGCCAATCCCAAACAGACTAACTACATATAAGAGTAAAAAGCGAAGGCACGGATCATCTACGAATCTTGTCCTCATTTAGGACAAAGGATTATTCTCCTCTGTTGTTTACCTTTTGCCCCATCTCTTCACTGTCAGATCTGATCTGTCTCTGGTGATATTACTCAGGAACTACACGAACCGTCGGCGGGTCCAGTGGCCGTGCGGTCTTACGTGTCCAGCCGAGTGTTTCCATGGAAGTGCATGTATACTACTCCCATGGTAAGCCGTTGTCGCGGGAACGTTGCTCGTTGCCTAGGAAACGAAGTCAACTGTTCCGGCCTTAAGGCGGCACGCCAAAATATATTTGAAGTAAAGCACAATAGACCATTGAAGGTCGCAGTGCAAGGGCTGGATTATTATGGTCCACCCTTATGCATTGATTCATATATTTGAAGTCCTGTGTGCATGTGTCTGTGTAATTTATCCATGGTGGGAGGGAAGCTTCGAGTACTTAAAGTAGCGGCATTCCCAGGGTGCAGATATTCTGAAAGTTATCGAACGTTACATTTTGAATCACGTAAATATTTGGGTATTATGAAGATGCGAAGACGAATTCTCAGAACGTGTTCCTTTTCGACATACTGGACATTCTCCCCTCAAATTCAGAATAACGCAGGAACACAAAGACCGTATCGGACAGACGGACAGGGACAACAAGCGTGTCCGTAAAATAATGTGGATTTCAGGCGTACTCACATAGTTGAGAGCGAGGTCCGGGTGGTTGGTCTGGATGCCGTCGTCAAGGATGGACACCACGACGCCCTTCCCCGTGTATCCTTTCTGCCAAGCCGGCGCCACATTCATGTCGAAGCCGTCCTTGGCGCCGCCATTCTGAAAAGTCACACCACAATTTAGTTCATCATCACTCAATACCTTTGGTAGAAATATGAGTCATTCTGAATGCCCACAAGTAGCACCACTAGTCAACAAGCTACGAGAGACACTTTCCACCATGTCAAAGATTTGTGTACTGAATTTCGAGCCAAAATAGCGGGCCTTGTTCAGTTCTATGCTTCTTAATGTTCTTGTAATTTCTCTCAGCCACAATGTGGAAAAATTGTGTTTTATTGTAGAATAAATTCATCCTCAGTTAAACAACTTATTAATTCAAATTTCGTAATAAGTGATACGTATATATATATGCCGGTCACGGTAGCCGAGCGGTCTAAGGCATGCACTGTCTTCGCTCGCTCGGAAGCCGGGATCGTGGGTTCGAATCCCACTCAGGGCATGGATGTTTTGTGTTTGTTTTTCTGTGTTTGTCTACCGCCCAAGGAGTCCTACCGTATGTGTAAGATCTAGAAAAATCGAAGTGAACGGAGTTCATGGAGGTAGGCCTAGGCCCACTGGGGCTGTAGTGCCAAGGAATATATATATATATATATATATCACACATGTGCCCATTTTGGGTCAACCTTCTTCATCTGGTCACTTCAATAGCTTTTACAGAACCGTAGCCTAAAGGCCCCATACTTCGGATAGTTAAAGGCAAGAGCCATATATCTGTGGACAGCATCATGAACCATTAGTACTTTGCTGCGCTCAGGTAGCTTATGTGTCTGGTATGAGAATTAGTACTCACTATCATCTAAAACTCAACATATATTCAAAAACTGAATAAAAGCCAAAATGGTAGCCCAATTTCGGATAGGTAACATAATTTTGTAAGAACCGTTATTCATAAGGGGCACGCGGTAGCGTAGTTGGTTGAGGGACTATGCTACAAGCCGTAAGGTTGCGGGTTCAAGTCCCGATGATGTTATTGGATTTTTTTCAGTTCAACTAATCTTTCCAGCCGCACTATGGTCCTGGGGTCTACTCAGCCTCTAACACAAATGAGTACCAGGAATTAATTAAATAATTTTCCTGGGGAGTAAAGCGCGGCCGGCGCATAAGGCTGACAACCTTACCGCCATCTTTGAGCAGATTGTCTAGATAATGTGGGACCCTCAACGTCTCACAGCCCTATGGGCCTTCACGGGCTGTTACAGGGACAGCTTTACTTTTTTTACTTTACCGTTATTCAAGAAAAAGAAATCTAATAAGGAGAAACAAACAAGTGAAACATATATATGGCTTCAGTACGTGTAAAAAGCGTAGTTTTATAAGAAATATACGGTCATATTTCAAAATAACAATTACATCAACACATTGTGACATGACGCCTGAAGATTGTAGTTGTGGAGCCACAGAAGACGGCCGCTGGTAGGCAACAGCTCAGTAAACAGGTTTCCGCGTCAACTGATAAGCTAGCAACAACAGAGGAATTGCTGGGAACGATGTTCTCTGTTCGGTCCGTGTAAGGTGGTTACTAAGAAGAGTTCAGGTGTGAATAGTCAGTCGAGTTCCCGGAGTTCCAAATGAGCAGTGAGTCTAGAGTTGGGCTCTGCAAGGAAGGCCGAAAAGATGGCGCTGTGAGCTCAGTTGACAGGCGGGCTATGAAGAGAAGACTTTACGTGTGCTATAGTACAGCGATATTTGGAGTGCGTTATTCAGTGAGACTGTTGTAGCTCCTTGTTCAAATCCGTTGCCAGGAAACGGATAATGGAAAATGTAATAGACTAAGTACACTAGTGCGTGTAACAGTGTTGAAATAGCGACAGTGTTATAGTTGTTTGTAGTGCGACCTGTAAGTGGTCAATATATTCAATAATCTGAAACCTCGTCTATAGTCATACCCCAATAACGTGACAGTAACCACACAATTCTCAACACAAGTTAACATATCAAGTCATGTCCTTATATGAATGAAATAATATAGAGTTACAATTCAAATACGGCTCCACAAGTAGGTGTTTCAGGAGACCAATTTTTTTGCCTTTTACAGACTGAATTGCACTTCTCATGGAGTCTAAGCTCCATACCTGTAACCGTTTTTCTTCGGTTCTGCCAGCCCCGGTAGAGCAATTCGACTCCTCTCAGGGCGTGTTGACTGGCCACGACTTGGGTGATTAGTGGGGCTTTAGGCGTAGGGAAATCACCACAACACCAATTAACTGTATGGAGTCTTTATTAAATTTGCACTAATTAAATAGAACAGCACCGTAGGGGTACACTTCAGAGATTCGTGGATGTAGGCTTACTTACTGTTCTGGGGACGCACACTTAATAGTTACCACAGGGCGTGTTTACGGGGATCCGAACACGTGTACCCCCGGTGAACGTAACTTTCAAAGTCTCTTTGCCAAGCACCCTCTGAATGGTAAATATTTGCCCTAGTTACCCAAAATTCGGACAAAGGACCTCCCACTTCAGACGATGATTGGCTGGACCGGGCAGACTGGGAGGTTTCTTATCATTCTCCTCCAATTAGGAAAGCGAATATCCACTAGTGTACAGTTTAGGGGTGAACTTTGCCACCTGCTGCGTGGCTGTCAAACTGAGATTTTGGGTTAGCAGGAAACGACGCTGCTAAATTTATGACCTCCCCTGTCAAGTTTAGAATTTCTAAAGAACTCGGCCTTGTTACGCATTAAATTAACTGATTTACGAAAGGGCAGCTGGCTTCAAGCTTGACCCAAGCCACTTGCTGCATGTCTCAAGGGGGGAAAATTCCAAATTGTGAGGCGAAAGTGAGGAATTTCACAAAACCCTAACCATACACAAACATCAATTGACCTTCCCATAAACTGGACAGTTACATTCCTTCCTTTTAGTATCATCCACCTAAGAATGAATATAACACAAACACTATGGAAAATAAGGTTCCTAGTTTCGGATACCCGGAAGTCGTAACCATGTTGAGTACCGGAAATTAGGCAACCCAGTAGTGATATAAAC
>NW_019727405.1:481035-505429 GCF_002891405.2 Cryptotermes secundus | reverse complement strand
TGCACTTCTCATGGAGTCTAAGCTCCATTCCTTCCTTTTAGTATCATCCACCTAAGAATGAATATAACACAAACACTATGGAAAATAAGGTTCCTAGTTTCGGATACCCGGAAGTCGTAACCATGTTGAGTACCGGAAATTAGGCAACCCAGTACTGATATAAACGTAGAAGCAGATAGGGGAATTGAAGCTTTTGGAAGCGACGACATGCAAGTTGCAATGTATATAGTTACGTTCATATAGGGGCCGCGCCATAGCTCAAGAGGTTCGTCGCTGGCTTCCCAGTGCGGCGGCCCCCGAAGTGGCCGCAACACAAGGGACTTAGTCCCACCCCATTAGAAATAAAAAAAAAATAGATCATACGATCGTATATACAACGTCCAAGCTAAAACTCAGGTATGGTTTTCGAAACCTTAGCTCTGTAAGCGAAAATATTACATGAGAATTGGCAGAAATAACGTTACTGCCTCAACGTCCAAACTGCCGCTGCTGAGAAACGGCTTGGATAGGAAGTTCAAGATCCTGAGGCCTCACAGCAGTACTGACCTCACTTCCTGAAAAACCAAGCTACCCGAAATTAGGCGACCACCCGAAATACGGTGACTTCACCCTATTAATTATATTGTCATGTATTTATGGTCGTAACCACTTCCGACACCACAATGTCACAAGTTTATGGCGGCATGAATAATGTTGTGGCGGTAGGACTTCTTCTGCAGTCTTCAATCCAGTAATTCGATCCAGTAGATCAATCAGTCCAATCCGCACCAATTCTGACACCAGGTGCCATGTGCCCTGGGTTCCGTGACAAATAATAAGGGGTTCTGGGTTGAATAATTAGATTTATTGACGCCCTCTTTACAATCACCCTTAATCCGAATCAATTACAACAGCTCACAATCAATGACTGCTTACGACTTGCTCCATTCTGGCTGGACTGCGACTGTCTTCTCTTCTACTGTGACTGACTTGGTTCTGATTACGAATGACTTACGAATCACGAACGCCTAATGACGAACGAATCCGTTCTTATCTGCATGACCGCTTTTATAGTCTAGCGGTAACCACTGAAAGTGTCTGTTGCTTGTCCGTCGACACAGAAACGAGTTCCGTGTCAAATTGGTCTCCAGGAACACACATCTCCATAGTAACGTGTGTTAATATCGCGGTAACTCTCTGGTTTCCAAGAGTCTACAACTTCCGTTCCCGTATTCATGGACACGTTTGTTTAACACGTAGCGACGGTTTGTGTCCAAGAATCGTATCTCCTTGGCAACGTGTTTGCCAATTCGTTTCCTAGCAACGCCTACATGTCACAATATCTAGAAATATTGTTAGTCCTCCTGTTACTGTCTCTCTGGCCCGACATTCTGCTTCGCAACGGGAATTTGAAACGTCGCACACAATTGTAATCATAAAACCGAAATGGAAGCGCCCACTTGGGACCCATATAAGAATGTAGGCCGTATAGATTACAAGATACGAGCCAATAGGTAGAACTGTGAGCTGAGGTCCCTCACACTGAAGGTATGGGGTCCGAGGCTACATGCTGCAGTCACGCGGTCCTACTGCAAGGCAGCCCCCAGGTTCACTGGACTCGGTCTGACTCATGTAATGTGACAGAGGAACTGTAAGCAAAACGAATGAATGTCTCTAATAGCTTCAATCCACACAAGCTAATGAACCTGAGCTGGACTCACGTACAAATGTAACATTTTCTATTATGTTTAAAATGTCAAAAGATATAATAGACATAACACAATGCACATCAATCTGTCTTTTCAAGAACGATATTCATGATAATTGTATATGTGACTGATTAAAAAAAGAAAACGCGACAAAATGTGATGGCACAATGGCGTGGAGTGGGTGCGTTTTAAAATTCCGAGTACAGAAATTGATTTATCTCATTCCCCTCGTAATATACTGACAAAAATACAGTACTAAACAACGCCATTCACTCATACTCATGAATTATATAATTAGAGAAGGATTCGTTATTCGAAAGATTCTCTTACACTTTGAAGTTTAAAATGTTGCCTTTATATATATTGTCATGTGTTGGATGTTTGAGGCGACAAATAACTTCCCGCCGTCTTGGATCTTAGCGAATTTATACACATTCACTCTTACACTTAAACAATTCACAATTACACCACTACTGCCATCTGCAGTATCACAATTACTTCTCCTGCTGGAGTCACTGCCATTCACTCGATTCAACTCAATAACAATGGAGTTCAGCTCACTGGTTACTCTCTTTCTAGTAACGCTTATAAACCCTCAGTCGGACAGCGGAAAACCCACATCGCTTCGCTGCTGCGTAAACGCCGTGTTTACAGACGTTGCTGGGGAACGCTGTCGAGAGTTGTTTCTTACTGCGTAGTAACCGCGGTGTTCCCTGTTACGTCACTGTGGGAAGTGCTGTTACGTCACCGCGGGGAGGGGACGGAGTGTTTACCGAGCGTTGCGTAATGATGGAAGGAGTGAGGGTATATATATATATATATGTGTGTGTGTGTGTGTGTGTGTGTGTCTAGTATGTATGTTTACAATTATACATTGAGTGAAAAATTACATGAGCAGATTTGTTTTAAAAATATGACTCCTCTGGAGCTAGGCAAGTTCTGTTTCAAGTTCCCTCATAATTTACTTATAGTATACATGTTTTAAGTGAATTATCTTTCAATTTGACGTAAAATTTAATTAAGTGACTCTATGAAGCAGGGTCCTTCCCGAAATACTAACAGTCGCGCAGCTGGTCAACAAATATTCCACGTTTTATGAAAACCAAACGTCCATTATTGTGTTCATAAGAGACTGTCAACAATACCGAGCCGCATGAATCCTACTTCTCAAAGATTCATTTTAATATGATCACCGTATGACAAGCTGGAAGGTCGCGGGTTCAAGTCCCGATGAGGTCATTGGATATTTTTCAGTTGACCTAATCCTTCCAGCCGCACTAGGCCCTGGGGTTTACTCAGCCTCTAACAGAAATGAGTACCAGGAATTAAGTAAATAATTTTCTTGGGGAGTAAAGCGCGGCCGGCGCGTAAGGCTGACAACCTTACCGCCATCTTTGAGCCGACTATCTAGATAATGTGGGACCCTCAACGTCTCACAACCCTATGGGCCTTCACGGCCTGTTACAGGGATAGCTTTACTTTACTTTATGTGCGTCTAGTCCTCTCAGTTGGTCTTCTTCCTTCAGGTTTTCCAGTTTTCCAACACTTTACATACATTTATCTACAGTTCAAAACAGGCACAAAGTTCTGCAAGTATAAACGTAAAAGGTAAAGGTAAAGCTATTCTTGTGCTTAATTAATTAAACACCAAGCCATTAAGACAAATGGGAGAGTGGAGGAATGGATCCACCATTCTTGACCCACGCAATAGATGGAGGTGTACTGTCAGATTCATTCCCCGGGAGAACAGCCCCCACATGGGAAGCTGGGTGGGCCCCAAAGCCGGTATGGACGATGTGCAGTACAGAAGAATCTCTTACCCCTGTCGGGAATTGAGCCTCGACCGTCGGGTCCGTAGCCCGTCGCTATACCGACTGAGCTATCCCAGTTCAGTAGTATACCTCGCGGGTTAGAAGTATGCAGGTAGAAAAATGTTCAAAAATGGAAACGAAATTTCAAGAGCTGTCCCGTTGCATGTTCACATTTCTGTGGCAAGTAACAAACAGAAGAATTCTTTACGAACAAACAGAAATACCTTGTTATCAGTTTATTTCTTACCGACTTATGAAAGTGTGTAGTCCCTGTGAAACAAATTATTCTTGCTGGGTTTATCTCGCAGTTAATGTAGTGCGCGCGCAACCACGCTGATTCCCCCCAGACACATAACACTGAGCGGCCCTAATGCATAGTCAATTCTATTTGTCTAGTGGCGTTCTAGGCCTTGTCCTGGCCGTGTTTCTCAATTGTGTTAAGTGCTTAAATTACACTGGTGCAGTCCTGTACATCCACTGCCTTACACAAGTCGAACCATACCGATGCGAAACACTGAACGCCATGCAAATCCCATCAACAAACACGGGGAAGAACGAATTATCGTCTAGAATTCAATACACGTCCTCCTAACACTATTGCAATCGATGTTTACGTGAACTATTACATTTCTGCATGATTTCAAAAAGCCCTCAACTTCAAGAAGTTCAGCTACAAGACAAACAATACAGAGCACTGGAGCTAAGTAGTTTCCTTACTGAAGGAGCACCATTTTGCGAATTGCTTAAGATATGTACCCTACTTCTGACGGAGCCCGAAAGACCAGTACCACGTTCGCAGGGCAGTTGCCTCTATCCCCAATCAGACGAATCCAGTCTGCTTCTTTAAATACCGTCTCTTGAATAGTCACTTTATTATTGTCACGTGTATGGGTGACTGCAGACGGGGTTCGGACTGGAAATTGGATTTACTGACCACTTACAAGTCGTAACTACAATCAATTAAAACCTTCTTAAGGATTACTGTAATGATAAAACATAAATAACGTCTTGAACGTCTGTATATACTAGTCGTTGCTAGGCAACATATCTCAACAATGACTACGCTTTTGCAATGTTTTCACTGAATCACACACTCCAGATATCACACATAAATCTTCTCTTCACAGCCGCAATCTTGCAGCTAACTCCCTTCTTCAGAGCCAGAACTCTCCAGTACTCAGCTGCCTTCGGAATTCTCTTCGACTACTTAACTGCTTCAAGTAAAGTCAAAGTCACAGTGCGACTGACGGTCAGTCAGTCAGTCACTAAATCTTGGTGTCGAGCACCATCTGGGGCTCATGACCAGATATTATTACTGTTTCACAATTACGGTCTTGTTTTTGTGGGGCGCCCTCTCTGACGAGAGGACGGGTCTGTCTTTTGTATATGCTACTGACACTTGCCAGCGCAGTCTTTCTCGGGTCCGAGTCCCTTGGGACTCGTGACCATATTTTACTGTCTCAGATTTGAGACTTCCCTTTTCGTCGACTCCTATGACTCGCAGGGTCATGGTGGAGGTATTCGACCCCGCATCTTCCGTGTCGGTTACAAAACTTCGGCACGGACCATATAGAACACCTCTTCTATTCATGTAGAGGCGGGTTTACAACGCAACTGCCTAGCAACCAGTACCGACGCTAACGTTATAACAATGGAATCCTTATTGTTGTCACGTCCTTAAGGGGAAAGATGTTTACCGACCGTTGCATAGAAACGACACATATTTTTGCCGGTGTCAGGAATATGTTTACCTTGAAACATATTTTTCTGGCTTTGAGAAAACCCGTCACAATATATCCTCCAATCTACATAAAAGTCTACAAAGGAGATCCCTTCCTCGAGGTTATGAAACGCTAATCTGCCTACCTGCCTCACACCTCTCGTGTCTAAATGCCCAGACTATCACATTCTTCTTGACTTTACCACCATACTGCCAGAAGTAGTTGCTACAAAGAATGAAGCTCTTCAGTTTGTAATTTTCTCCCGCCTCTTATTGCAGAATGCAAGATTTACGGTTCTCACAGCGGTAATTACGAATATGAATAATCTTATGTAATATGACGCCGTGTAGTCCGTTATAAGCCAAACTACGTTTCGGAGAAAGACATCGTAAGCTCTGCTCTTTAGCTGTTTCTTGATGTTTTCCTGCTTTCCGCATTCTTTAATTCTGAAGATGTAGGCGATACATTCCTCTGAACGTCCGTTGACTATCAACGAACTACACGACGTCATATTCCAGAAGACAGAAATCTTCCTCCTCATAAGTTTTAACTATGAAACAAGCTTCACAGATGAGCTTTCTTTCCATGACTCCTCGCTTCTTGTCACTGGCACATTATAAAACGTAAAAGGCCGTAGCTAAAATATAAAATAAATTTCTGGTCGAATACTTACTTTGTAAGGCGCGTTTCTGCTTGAGTGTGTCGGGTCTGCTAGTTCTCAAATCGTGACTGAGTTCAATGAACAATCAGTATGAACGTCGCATTATTAAGTCGTCCTACAACTTTCGTGACTCTTTATTTCTCTAAACACAAAAACTAATGCAGACCGGAACCAAATATACGTCGAAAGATATAATGACGTCACTTAGGATGTGGTTTGCATGGTAACAACAATTTATTGGAATATTCTTCGGCAAATTTAATGTAGAATATAACTCAACAAGATGGGGACAGCGTAAACTTTTACTTACATTTCTGTCTAGATCAACTAAGATGGGTGGTAGGATTACTTGCTGGACACTGCCACTTAAAAGGGCACCTTTTCAAACTGGGACTGACAGAAGACCCAACGTGTGAAAGGTGCCTACAAGGAGACGAATCAGCCACACATCCTATGTGAATGCGAGGTCACCTGGGTGAGTTCTTCATGGAACCAAACGACTTTTATGACGCCCCACATTCCGTAACGAGAATATACAGTCTCGGCATTGAGCCCACTCACTCACTCATGGAGCTGAACCCTTCTTGAAGATCCGCCAATTGTGCAGCTACTCAGGAACTTCCCAGAATTTTATGGAACCCGAAAGTTCATTTCCGTGTTCACAAGAGCCCTCCACTGGTCCCTATCCTGAGCCTGATCGATCCAGTCCATACCATCTCATCCTATCTCTCTGAGATCCATTTTAATATTGTCCACCCACCTACGTCTTGGTCTTCATAGTGGTCTCTTTCCTTCTGGCTTTCCCACCAATATCATTCTAATTATATTTGGTGAAGAGTTTAAGTTATGAAACCTCCACACTGAAAGTGTTGTTCAATGAACAACGTAACAAAGAACGATTTAGAAAGACCCGTCAGAATCTCAAATGTCACATAAAAAGTAAATGTAAATATGGAGCGGAACCAAAGCCACGAAGGGGGGGGGGAGCAAAATCGGTTGTTTAAAATCCTAAAATAATATTAAAATACCGATTCATTGGAAGCAGCCAATGCCTCTTAATGAAGTTTCCTTCTTATTTCGGCGAGTCTTTAAAACTGCCGTGTAATACAACGTCACTGATGCAATATTATACATTTTAATGTTATTACTAACGGCTGGGACAGCGCGTCAGGAACTTTATGAAAATGGTCTCTGTCTGCATCTCCGCACAGCTCCTCCTGTCCCTCTTACTGCAAAAACCCCAGAAGTGAGCTTGATGTGAAATAAGTTTTTGTCTGCGTGTGTGTGTGCAGACATTCTCCAGAAGACACAAACTTCAACTGTTATCGAGTAAAATGGAATGTTTTTTTCTTTCTCCTTCCCAGAAATAACAATGTTTTATAGAGGAAATGGAGGAAAGCGTATGTACCTCTGCAAAATATAAATAACGTGAGCATCTGAAAGTGGCTTGTAACAAATTACATCCATCCAAAAGTATTAAAAACTTTGAAAGGAATTTCGAGATAAAGGTTAGAACTTAGACGAGAGAGACGGGGAATGCGTTGGAATGCGACCTAATTTGCATGCTCGCTTAAAGAGGATGTGCCACCATTCATATCGATCCAGACGATCGCTATCAGAGACACGAGTTCGACCTTCGCACCCACATCGCCTGTTCAAGCCCAACAGCGTAGCAACAACTCCCAGCAGTGTCGACACACTGCACAAACGAATCAGAGAGGAGCAGAACATCTGAAGGGGACAATGGCCCACGGTTACCGCTTCTCAACCTGTTTGCGTCAGATCCGAGAAATGCCAACTGAACTACATGCGTATATCCCTGTTCTTCAAGGATAAAGTCACGAGGCCTATTCCGAATATGGAAGAACGAGTGCATTCGAGAGACAATGCGAAAATGATTATGACAAATGAGTCGCGAAGCGCACGACATAGGACACTTACTCGCGTCCTCGTGGAAAAACTTGGAATAATCATAAAATAATCTCATACTGCTATGCGTTCTCTACACTCCTTTATGGTATGCTGCTTGGATAAAAACGTAAGTGTAATTTGAACTTCAATATGACGCAACTGGAATATAAATTAACAGCTACATTAACTAACTCGATAACCAACTAACTAACTAACTAACTGACTCGAAGGTCCAACGTCCTCCCTCACGATATTCCACGTCGAGGCCTATCCTTTCCAGAATTAATGAGTTTTTTTTGTCCTTTCCCAGTCCAGTGATTGCGATTAGCCTTTTCTACGGGACACAGCAGAGAAGGTGTCTTCCCCCCTCACCTGAGGAAGGAAACAGATCCGGTTTCCGAAACGTCGTATTTAATATTTTTCATAATTCCTGACAATGGAAAGAACCCAAAACCACAGTAATTCTGAGTGTTACACACCACAGTCAGACCCCTTTAGAATCTACCTGTCTCTTCTATTTAGAATTAAAACTTGAAATAAAGGAATATTTCCATAGTTCTATAGCTATAGCTATAGTTCTATATGGGTCATTTAATTCTACAAGTTGTCTATGAAAAATATCTCGATTTTATTATATTTGTAACTGGATATCCACTACACACCTACGTTGTGACCATAACGAAATAGTTTGGATGAAACCCACAGGGTTGGCACCTCCAACTTGTTTTGTCATAACGTAATGGGTACAATAAAAGTCTTGACAAGAAGAAGGGTTGGAGAACTAGGGCCGAGGGCGCAGACATTTCTTCCACAGCAGAAAGACAACAAACTGAGCCACAGTATTGGAATTTCTTGAAGCAAGACGATTTCTGATGTAGAGAATACGGCAAGATGCCCCTTTCCACCACCTCCCCCCCTCAAAAAACCCTGTCAGCAACAAACTCAAAACTTGACAAGCCTTGGGGCGAGTTCAATTTCTATAAATGTGAACAAAGGAACTGAAGGCTGTGGGTAAATTCATGACGAAAGGACCGTCTATGGTAAGCACAAACATCAGTCTCCATGTCATCACCGGCCCTGGAACCTCGAGACAGCTCTGTTTATATTAAAATCCATATTTTTTGTGATGGTGACTATGATGCAACGAAATATATGCATATTAGGAAGTGTGTGGGTTCGATGGATATTATGCTACTGTCACGCATTTGTGGATCCGTGACTAACAATATTGAGTTCTGGATTGGATTATTGAATTTACTGGCGCCTTCTTTGACAATCTCAATCACAATCAATTACTGCCTAAGACTCGCTCCATTCTGTCTCCTATTCTTCCTTCTACTGAGACTGACTTGGTTCTGATTTATGAAACATTTATTTTTGCTTCATGAATGAATTCCGAACGAAGAGTCACGAAGGACTAGTCACTTACGAATGAATACCGTCAAAGTCACAGTCACTAAGTCTTTGTGTCTACCAGATATTTATAACTATTTGGCAGTTACGGTCTTATTTTTGTGGGGCGCCCTCTCTGACGAGATGACGGGTCTGTCTTTTGTATATGCTGCTGGTCTTTATCAGCGCAGTTCTCGTGTCCGAGTCCCTCGAGACTCGCGACCATACTTTACTGTCACAGATTTGAGGCTTAAATGAATACGTTCTTCTCCACACGGCCGCGTATACAATGTAGCGGTAACCATGGAACACGTTTGTTGCTTGTTCGTATCTACGGAAACCTTTGTTGAATCTTCGTTTACATTGAGTCGCGTTTTGTACTGAGTTGTTTCCTAAAAATCCATCTCCATAGAAACTTGTGTTAATTTCGCAACAACGCTCTCGTTTCCAAGCGTCTGCAACTAAAATTTTTCGTATCCATGGATGTGTTTTTACCAAGAGACGGTTTGTGTTCAAGAATCGTATTTCCATGGCAGCGTGTTCGCCAGTGCGTTTCCTAGCAACGCCTACATGTGACACTACGAGTATGTATGGGAATACATTTGCGATGAAAGGACTGTGGTAAGCATAAAGCCCCTAGCCTAATGCGACCCTGGCATCTACAGAATGTTGACCTTGTGGCTGCTGTGTTTACATCCATATCCGTCTTGTTAGTAATGGTGACTATGACGCAAAATAAATAAATAGATATTAAGCAATATGTGGAACCATAAATTTTCTTTTTCTTCCTTGGCACTACGGCCCCAACGGGCCTAGGCCTACCTCCATGAACTTCTCCGTTCACTTCGGGTTTTCTAGATCTTAGACATTCGGTAGGACTCCTTGGGCGGGTGATCAGCTGTCGCAAGGCCTCTACCTGTACACAAAAACAGAAAAACGCACAGAAACATCCATGCCCTGAGTGGGATTCGAACCCACGATCCCGGCTTCAGAGCGAGCGAAGACAGAGCACGCCTTACACCGCTCGGCTACCGTGACCGGAACCATAAATAGAACATTAAATATACTACGAATGAGAAAAAGTTTATATTTTATAAATGGCTGAAGGATTCACACATTCAGAGGAAAGTGAAAGGGGAGATAACACTAGCAATAGGATAACTGAAAATGAAGAATCGAGAAAGCAATATGACGAAGACAGTAAGCTTTGCAGCTTCCTGGCTTCGTTTGCTCTTCAACCTTGAAGAAGGAGGTGAAATGTTTCCCCGGAACAGTGGCCTACCACGCGTTATATCCCAGAAGAAAGGACTCTCCGCTACTCTGCACACCCGGAGGCTACCCCCTCTATCAACACCCCAGGAAGGTGCGCCATGCCTCAGAGAGGGCAGGCCCACGTAACAGATCCGCCAGTTGTGGGGGTTCCGCGGCTCTGATTATTCATATGTCATTCAGTTATATTGCTGCTGGCCCTCGCCAGCACAGTAAATCTTGATTGCGAGTATCGTCGGTACCGATGACCATACTTTTCTCTGATCAGTTTGTAATTAAGGCATCAGTATGAAGTGAACGTGAGTTTGACAGGAAATTTCATAAGAACTTCGAAGAATTTTTATGGAGGAAATAGACGTATTAAAATCATTCACAATAGTAAGGTAAGGTAAAGTTGTGGACAGCGCCACAGCTCAAGCGGTTAGTCGCTGGCTTCTCACCGCGGCGGCCCGGGTTCGATCCCGGGTCTGGTCAAGTGGGATTTGTGGTGGACAAAGTGGCGCTGGGGCAGGTTTTCTCCGAGTACTTCGGTTTCCCTTGTCAATCTTCATTCCACCAATTGCTCTACAATCACCCTTACCTATCGTCTGTGGCTGGTACAATAGGCCAGAAGCGGCGCAGTACCGAGTGGACTGCATTAAAAAAAAAGGTAAAGTTGTCCCTGTGCATAAGTAATTAAGCAGTAGACCATGAAGTAGTATGGGGAGCGGATGTATAGACCCATGTTTTCTTGATCTTGGCAGTAGTTGGAGCTGAGTGGTCAGCTTCACGCCACGGCCGCTTTATCCTTTGAGAAAGAGCCCCCGGTACTCATTGGATAAGAGGCTGGTTGGGCCCGAGAGCCGGTTTGGAAGATACGGAGAAGTGAAAATTTTTGATACTACTGGGACTCGAACTCCAACCCCTCGATCTTTCAGCCCGTAGGCAGTCGCTATGCCGACTGAGCTATCGCGGCTCTTAAGTAGACCTGTATCATAATTTTATGTTTTTATACTTGAGTCCCGTGCGATAAGCTCCCCCCCCACCCCCAAAAAATTATTTGCATAACACTCCAAATGGTGCAGTGCTTCAGCACGTGATGATGAACATGACAGATGCATATGGAGCAACAGTGGACTGACAACTCGCAGGAGGAAACAAAAACAGTCACAGAAACACGCTTACAGGCCTGGGACTCCTCGGACGGCACCTAATGGCCCGACCAAAGGCACGGCCATTGGTCGGCTGCTTCCTCAATGTACCCACAGAGGATCAGCACAAATTCCTTTAGAATTAGAGCATTCTGTTCATTTCCGGTGGTCGATAGAACGCGTTTCAACTCATGGGAGCAAGTTCATTTGAAAAGCTGACAGCCAAGAAATTTGACACATTTTATGAGCCCAAAGGGCCGCTTCTATATTAACAAGTGCTGCCACTGGAACTTATGGCGAGCCATATGAATCCAGTCCACATGTCGTCACCCCACTAAGAAACACTATGCCTCCCAAGCCTTCAGGTTTTCGTATTAGCTTCTTGCGTGTACGTTATGGCTACATTCTCCCCTTGTCTGATCACTTTATCAGCGTCACATTTACCCGAATTAACTCTGTTCTCAATTATTTCGTGCAGACCCCCTGTAGTGTGACAGCCTGTTAGCTCCCTCTTAAGCCCTAACCTCAGGGACCATCCCTTGTCGGCTGTAGATGACTGTTAGTTCAATATTTCACAACTGCCTTTCTTCACTGAAAATCGTGTTGGCACGTTAGATGGGAAGGGTAAAATCGTAATAAGAAGCCTTCACGAATTCGTAAGGAGACAAGAAAGCAGAATGATTTGGGCAACATCTCCAGTGTAGCTCAACAGAAAGATCGGTGACTCGTATTAAAGAATGTTTTAGCTTACTTTCATTTTTTGAAAAAAAAAATACTAGTAGGCTTATGAAATCACCCTGTATCTTCCCCCCTTATTAACTTGGTATGCATATCATGGCACTTCAGCCCATTTCAACGGCGGACTGCGCAAATCCCTCCCATCAGTCTGTGTGTCTGTACAGAAGAACTGCTGGACGCGTCGTTTTCTATGCGGTCCATGTCATAACACAGGAAAGTAGGAGATCAGTTCTTCCCAGAACTTCCTGTCTATAATTGTTTTCGGACCCAAAGGAATGGCATCCCATGAGGTTCCATTTATCTACTTTTAGCAGCTGCGAAACCTCGTAGCCCAAATACGTGAAGTCCAAATATACTTAACTTACCGGGCAGCACTGTCCCCGCAGAATAGCTGTATCAGGTACCACGCATGTGTTTTGGAATACTTTAATTGATTTTACACAGGGTTTCTTCCCACAAGTAAATTAGTGAATACAAGCTAACAGTGAGCAGAACGGCTCAAGCGGTAGCTCGGGAAGTGCCCAATTCGAATTTCGGTCGATTCTAGTGGCCTTCCATAATCTCCCCAAGTAAGCACTGGAACACTGCCATACTCAGGACACGAGCGCCTGCTTCCTCAACCTTTCCAATTCACTCACGGTGTGAGTTGCTGGCCAACTAAGGCCACAGGGTAGAGTAAATGTTGGAAGGCTAATAGTTTCTCAGCTAGTCAAGAAATTCTCAGCAATTCGTAGAATTCGAAGGTTAATTACAGGTTCACACGAGCCCATCACTGACTCCCATCCTGAGCCAAGTGAAACGAGCCCAAAACTTTCCATACTCTTCCTTTAAGTTCTGTTTTGATATCTGACTCCCTGAAAACGTCGTCAAACAAACTGCAGCCCCTCAGGCTACAGGAATAAGTAACTCTGGCAGCTGCGTACTCCTTTACGAAGTGTCTTGGGATATAACATTGTGTAGTCCGGCGAAACTCAATCGGCGTTTCGGAGGAACATAACGCATCAATCTTCAGGGTCGAAGATCAAAACACGCAAGAAACCAACTCTGCTTGCTGTTTCATGTTGGATTGTTCCTTGGCTTAAAGTTAAACCCTGAAGATGGAGGTGACATATTTCTCCGAAACGTCGGCTGACTTTCACAAGACTATATATGGCGATATATCCCGGAAGGTACAAATATGCATAGCCACCGTTGTCAAAACCTCAAATCCAAGAAAGTGTCTCTCCGCTTGGTCATGTCATGTTGCGGGTTGCTTGTAGCAGGAACAATACTGCTGACTGTTGGAATAGCTAAACAGCTCCTGAACACAAGGTAACAAAGCACAGCGCACCAATGAACACCGCTTCTAGAAACAATCGGAACAATGTTATCGGCGCGTCCAGTTCGCTTGCTCACCGGCGCACCGAGCTGTTTTGAAGCAGTGTACCAACAGACTCCACTTCATCAGGTTTACTTATTCTGGCTCGGCTCCATGAGTGAAAGTGAAAGTGGAAGTTGCCTGCTCAAGGTATCACGTACATTTCACGATGTTCCAGACAGACAGACAGACAGACATACGAGTATTCTATCGATTGTACGGTTCGCCTACGTCAGCCAGTTGTGTGCTGCAGTCAGGGTTAACAAAGATGTGATTCTGTTTAAAGCAGTAACGAGTATTCTGGACTGTGACAACGTGAAGTCTTACAGACGGATTCTGACGTTTCGGAAGAACACGTGGTATCCATCTGAACGGTTCAAGTATATACGTTGAAGGAACTGGTTCAGCTAAAAGAGTTTACATGGAAAGTGGTCATAAGACCCATGGAGCGGAGATAAGGAAAGGAGCCCGATCCGGGCCAATGAGAAAGATGAGTAGTAAAATGCGGCTTTTAAGGGACCGACTGCTAAAACCATAAAACTTGAATCACCAACGATAATGAGTATTTAGACAAAATAAGTTATCCCACAGCAACAGGTTTCTTCTGGTGGCTCTTCTAGGTTCGCTTACACACGAGTTGTCAAAAGTATAATAATAATCATCATCATCACCATCGTCATCCTCATCACAATCAACCTTTCCAGTATTAGGAACACAGAAAACCATCGCGGATATTACACACATATAACACAATCCTGCCGGTCACGGTAGCCGAGCGGTCTAAGGCATGCACTGTCTTCGCTCGCTCGGAAGCCGAGATCGTGAGTTCGAATCCCACTCAGGGCATGGATGTTTGTGTGCGTTTTTCTGTGTTTGTGTACAGGTAGAGGCCTTGCGACGAGCTGATCACCCGCCCAAGGAGTCCTACCGAATGTGTAAGATCTAGAAAACCCGAAGTGAACGGAGTTCATGGAGGTAGGCCTAGGCCCACCGGGCTGTAGTGCCAAAGAAAAAAAAATAACGCAATCCTGCTGCTGTTGCGCAGTTTCTCCGAAACTTCTTTTCTTTCGGTTGACATGTGTCACGTGCTCTTTCCAGTCTGCTCCGCGTTGTCCTACAAACTGTGCTATATGCGGAATCCCTCTTTTCTAAGAATGTACTGTAACTCCTACTGTTGTATGCCTGGAAATCAGAGATTTATATTACTTAACCCATCATGCAACACTTCGAACAAACTGGTTCAGTGGTAACGCTCTGAAATCGTATTCGTGAGGTTCTCGCCTCGAATCTCGGCTGGAACACCGATTTGCCTGAGTTTCTTTTTCATAGTTTTCTTGTAGCTAACCGCAGGTATAGTATCTCGATTGTACCACGGCAGCATCCTTCCAAATCCCTTCCAATGTGTCATTCATCTATCATCCTACCGCTCGACGCTATAAGCAGCATCACAGAATAATTCATGAAGTAAGAGTACCCCCCCGCGATGTGTTTTCGCGGCGAACAGTACAGCGCCCACCTCCGCATGAGGGCGCAACTATCTCTCCCTTGCCCCGGTTACACAACCCGAGGACGGGTAAGATAACAGACGTAACTGACTAAGTCTGCAGTGCGGACTCTTCCACATAACAACACTTCACAGTGTTCACCTTGTAAACAGAAATCAACCTCATTCAGTACTGTTCTGCCGTTCATGGTGACGTATGCATCAGGGGGTCAGGAGGTAGGGCATTTCTGACTCTTTCACCGCACACAGGATCTGACTGGGCAGCGCTATTACATTGTTTCTTGCAAAGTACATATGAATGCAGTTGTAAGATGGAACAGAGATCGAAAAATATGATGGACGGGAATCGAGTTGGCTCCTGGAAATCTCACCCTCTCTCACTTGGGGCACAGAGTAAACTGCGAATCTAGGCCGCGCCATAGCTCAAGTGGTTAGTCGCTGGCTTCCCACCGCGGCGGCCCGGATTCGATCCCGGGTCTGGTCAAGTGGGATTTGTGGTGGACAAAGTAGCGCTGGGGCAGGTTTTCTCCGAGTACTTCGATTTCCCCTGCCAATCTTCATTCCACCAATTGCTCCACAATCACCCTGACCTATCATCTGGGGCAATAAAAGAAAAACTGCGAACCACATCGAAAGACGTCAAGATCAATATAAAAATTAACCCCTTCCTTATTTTCGATCCCCCCCCCGGCCTGTATATCTTTAGGCCAGACACCGTAACAGGAGAAACAAGCTTAGTTCCAGAAAATACGATCCACCTTTTCCTGCAGACCAAGATATTTGTCTGGCTGCTACACTATAAAACACCTTTTGGCACCTGAACATATATCATCTGTAACATATTCTATGAACAAATTATTGGGGCTTTGAACTGGGAAATTTTTCTTAGATCCGGCAAAGAAAATGTGGATCTATACATCCACTGTCCAACACGTTTTCATGGCGTAGTGCTTAACTAGTTAAGCACAGGGACAATTTTATCTTGTTTATTTTAGCCGACAAAGGGTTAGGAGGATATACCAGCTAACTAACTACAATAACTAATTAACTAAGCTCACAGAGAATAATCCTTCAGCAGATGACAGTCGCTCAGCTATCGAAGATGTTTTCTACCTTTTATGAAACCTAAAGGACCGTTACTGCATTCTCAAACGCCCGCCAATGGTTCATTCTTATACCGCACTTCCATGAGATCAATTTCAATATTATCCTCTTTGACGTCTTTGTATCCGAAGCGACCTTTTCGAATATTTCGAATGAAATCGTGTATGCCTATCTCATCTCCAATCGTAACCACCTCGATTTAATCACAAACATATGATACCTGTATATCTACTTACGAAGCTATGACTCCTTCTCTTCCCCCCACTTTCTTACGCACCTCTCAGACTTTAACAGTGTCCCAGCAATACACAGTTAATCTTCAAGTTTTGGAGAAGAGAGCGCAATCTACCGTATTTACGCATGTATAGGCCGCACATTTTTTGCCAAATATTCAAGAGGAAAACTGGGGTGCGGCTTATATTCGAAATATTCGAAATCACACTTCATTTTAAAAAATTAACGTTGCCAAATTTCCGAATAATTTCTACTCCTGAAATAATATTCCAAGAAAATTATTTTTTCTATAATTTCTGTCTGAAAATTGTGCTGCGGCCTATACATGCACGCGGCCTATACATGCGTAAATACACAATTCTGACGCAAGTGCTAGCAAGCACTCGCTGAATTCAAACTGTTTCACTGCTCCTTGAGTGCAATTTAATTTGTAACTTTCTTTCCTAAACATTTAAGAGTTGTTATCAATTTGAAGGATTTACCAACCTATTTTGTTGTGATTTGTTTCATTATTATGAAAAAATGGAGAGTTAGCTCAGTAAGTATAGTGACCAGACTACATTCCAGATGAAAAGAGAATTGGGATTCCTCGCTGGGGCCGGATTTTTTTTCTTTGTATCATTACCCAAGTCCCGGCTGACTCTGGGCCCCCTCAGCCTCCACTCCAGTGGAGAGTAGGGACTCTATCCCTGGGGACAGAGTGGCCGAAGAGAGAAACTGACCACTCATCTCCACGTAGTGAAGAAATTCTCGTACGCGTCAGTAAATAAATTGGTTCAGAAAGTTCAGGGTAAAATAATAGACGGTGATTGCATGTTCCTCTGCAATGCTGGCACCCACCTACAAAATTACACAGCGCCATCTCGTAGAATATCGTAATATTTTCAATGCCCAAATTAGGCTTCAGGCTGTGGCATTCTTTATCTCGGAGAGCAGACCCTACAGCGCTAGTGAATAGGAATCACCTATCTCAGCATGTCAACCTTTTGAAGTACGCTAAGAGAGCGGGAAACGCCTGTCAGGTAGCGCCAACTGCCAGCAAGAATGTCGTCAGGCACCCGCACTGCGTACACACTGAAGCAGCAGGAACTGCATTGGCTGGTCTGCAGCATGGCACAAACTTCGTACTGCAGCTTAACTAAAAAATCACTGGTTATTTCGAGAAACGTATGAAATATCTGTACATAAATAGTTCTTAAATGTCAAATAAGGTGGTCCATATTGTACCCACTACTGGCTTAAAAGGAAAAAATAAGATATTTCCTCGCTGGGGATCGAAGGGCACTCGGTAGCGTAGTTAGTTGAAGGGCTATGCTACAAGTCGTAAGGTCGCGGTTTCAAATCTCGATAATGTCATTGGATTTTTTTTTCAGTTCACCTAATCTTTCCAGCTACACTACGGCCCTGGAGTCGACTCAGCCTCTAACAGAAATGAGTACCAGAAATTAATTAAATAATTTTCCTGGGATGTAAAGGGCGGCCGGCGTGTAGGGCTGACAACCTTACCGTCATCTTTGAGCCGATTGTCTAGATAATGTGGGACCCTCAACGTCTCACAACCCTATGGGCCTCCACGGCCTGTTACAGGGATAGCCTTACTTTACTTTACAGGGACACTTTTACTTTTAACCTCGTAATAAATATATCATTTAAATAGGAGATTTATGACTGAAAGAATACTGAGTGCAGTGTCAGAATGGAAGTTTTTATTGTTTGTGTGCTTAACATCATGGAAATAACCCACCGGATTAGTCTAGTAACAGAACAGCCGGCGCTGTAAATAGGAATATAATTTTTCAAGTGATTCGCATCCATGAAGGGACAACCACACGCGACAAGCTTACGGCAGGGAGATGCGAACACAACTCGTGAAGCATGTTTTCCCACTGCACTGAGTTCCACTCCTACACTCGCACAGGTCTCCTTGCGCGTAAGCCTATAATCCTGCCAAAATAATGATCTCATGATTTAGGATGCTGGACTCCAGCGTAGATAGGATCAAATCCTATTCCAGTGTGATTACTTTTATTGCTTAAACTGTAAACATTTTACGAAGTGTTGTAATTATTAGACTTCTGCGAATAAGATACTACTGAAATACAAACTGCGTTCCCATTAGATACGTCATACTTAACCTTAAAGTTTCACGCTACTGCGCCGTCTGTAACTGTTAACTTACAAACAATATTTCATTTGTATCAACTTGTATATTCTATCAATGAANATATATTGTTTGCACTTGAGACGGAGTTTATATCATTTATCGTATGGAGTGCAACAGGATGCTTAAATATAATATTGTATATTCTACCCTCTTACAAAATTCCATATATCTATCTCCACTGGCCGGTGCGTTACGAAATCGCTGCCAAATTGACAGTTCAGTACACATGTTCTCACGACCGCCACATTTCTGCTCCATCTCCATAAAAATTAACTTATCAAATGCTGCAATTTTTGGAAGATGTATTGCAATATCCATTGCCCGAAATGAGTAGCCCCCTCTCCAGAGTCCCCTGTAACAGGCTTCGAGAATGACACGAAACATAACTTTTACACGTCTCTGGAAAGTCGACCGCCGTTTCGCCACAACAAGAACACTGCTTATCACATATAAATTGAATGTCTTAATGTCACTACACCTCTATCGTCTAGAGCAGGTGCTCTTAGTTGGAGAGGTTTGCTTGCTGCAGGTATCTCACATGAGGAAAACTTTGGTTACACGTGCACCACAAGCTGTCACATCTGCAACGGCACTGTTCGTGATTTACTTTCAATTACAACGTCAATTTTGTTGTTTAGAGAACAAATCAATGTTATGAAGGAAAAACAGAGATAACGTTATTTTGCAACGATTTATAGGGAATTTAATATATTAATTAGTGAAAATGAACATATTGTTATGCGGAAGGCTTATCTGTACATGTCATGACTGTACTGGTGGGGAGCACATAGTACAGTCAGCCACATAAAGCTACGTAACTCCATTACACAAGAGATATTACTGAAGGCGTAATTGGAAATTGGAAAAAGCACGGTAATTGTATTAACGTGTTGAATGTCGGTATTAACCAGCCGTCGGGAACTGTTTAAAACAAATAACACTGATTTGCTCCGATGCAGGGTTTTAACTAATTAAACGTGATCTACATCCACACAAAGCAAACATTCGATCCTATTTAAGAGGACCGGAACGAGCTCGTTACAACTGTAAATTTGCTAATGGTTTGTTTTGAGTTGTTAAACTGGACGCCATTGGACGTTCATAAGCATCTCTTTGTGCATGTAACCTCCGCACTTTCATGTTTGTTGCATTAATCATATAAAACAAGTTTTCCTTTACAATTACGTTTCGCAATTTGAAGTAAAATTAGTCTTTCGTATAAGGCGCTACAAGAAATGGCCCATAAAGAGGGCACTTGACAGTGAGGACCTTCATACTTGGGCTTAAATTTTTGTTTCTCTCCTCTTGGTCCCACTTTAGAGCATGGGGCTGATTTCTCAGTTTCATTATCATTTTACAGACGGGAGGAATCCTTGGACGGAGAATCAGCCAGTCGCAAGGTCTCTACCTAAACACAAGACAACACAAACACAGAATAAGCACACAGACCAAACATCAATGCCTTGTGTGGGATTCGAACCCACGATCCCGGCTTTGAAGCGAGCGAAGACAGTACATGCCTTAGACTGTTGAGCTACCGTGACCGGGGAGGGTTCAGTGAGATCTGATTATTCTGTTCTGTACTTTCACTACGCAAACGTCACCTGGATTCAAAACAGGGAAAGAACTTTCACTTCACACTTAACCAAGTTACATTTAGACGGATAGACTTGAAAGGATTCTGACGATGGTGTATGACAGTACTTCTTTTGGCTTGTTTTGGACTTCATCCGTCGTCTAGTATGTAAAAGACAAAATACCACGACGTTTCGGAGACTGGATCTGTCTCCGTCTTCAGGTGATTGAGACTAGCTGTTTCTAACGGTCCCAACTGAGTAGGTTTATCCTTCCCTACTCACCTGAAGACGGAGACAGATCCATTCTCCGAAACGTCGTGGTCTTTTGTCTTTTACATACTAGACGATGGATGAAGTCCAAAATAAGCCAAAAGAAGTACATTCAGACGCCAATACTGTTGTAATATCTAACTAAATGAAGCCAACAGCTGCTCAGGTTGCCAAGAAATACTGAAAATTCTACACATTTGTTACCATATTTACAAGGGCCAGATTGATGCAGTCCACACTCTCCCTTCCTGTTTCCTTAACATTATGCTCGCATGCATATATATGCACATAACGGCGAAAGTAGAGGTAAGCCTGTAACAGGCCGTGGAAGCTCATACAGTTGTGAGGTTGGATTATATCAACTGAAAAATCCGATGTTATTATCGGGAACCGAAACCGCGACCTTCCGGCTCGTAGCATAATGCCTCGACCAACAACGCTACCGCGTGCGCCCGCATATATTTAATATACTGTCACGTATAAGGGGTTAGCGTGATCAACAATAATGGGTTGTAGATTTCATGATTGAGTTCACAGGCGCTTTTTCACAATTGGTTATAACAGCTCACACATTGAACTTAACGACGGCTGCTTGACGAGTTTCTGTGAGGAACGTCTCACTGTTGTCTGAATCTAGTCTCTCGAATTCTGGATCTCTATTCCATTTGAACTCACTACTTTTATAACCGGTAGGCGACCCGCATAGAAAACACCACGTCGAACAGTTAATTGTACTGTGATGTCCCATCGGTTGACACGGGAATCTTGCGTTCAACAACTTGTTACCTAGGAAACGACTCGTTCATGCTGTCTGTTGTAACGAAAACTAATGTTTACTTAGCCGTTGCTCATGACCGAACTTCTGGCTCTGGCTCCACTATTCTGGCTTTCACTCGTCATGTCACAATATATAGGCATAAGAAGTAATAATTTGGGAGGAATTAAGAAAAATTAACAATACTGCAAAAACATAACCCACCAACATGTCCATCCATTCTATCCGAAATTGCTTCTGTATTGAAGCCTCAGAATATCACGTTGAGCCTAAGGACTCTTCAGACAGGGATTTTCATCGGCATGTGCACAACATCCTGTCACATGAGCCAGATGAAGTCAGTACACTCTCTCACATTCACTTCCTTCAAGATTCACTCCAATATTATCACTTCATCTGTACCCTTCTGACTACGACCAAAATGTTCAATGTACTCTAATCCCTTCCATATTAATTCGACGAAGTTAATTACTTCTGTGGAGAAGGTAAACTCCGTCACTCTACGCATGCGCTGCCCAACATTAACTGAGGCGTGCGTTAGCAATTAACTAAGTGCTGCAGCATCCACCCCTACTGAGGTACGTCATGGCGCTGGCGGGGGACGCGGGGCAGGTCAGTTGCTACAGCTATCTGCTAGTCTTACAGGTCATATGGGGTAATTAATTGAGTTGGGAATAATAATGTCCTTCTGGAGAAGCTGACAGTCACTGCCCCTCCAGATTTTCCTCAGAGGTTCAATACCCTGCACCTATCCCAGTCCTGACCTACATTACTCAAACTCACACCGAAATGTCTTATTACCTTCATATCTATTTTAGCTTATCTTTGTCAGGTCTGAGTTCTGGTGTAACATTTTGTCACATGCTACTTCCTGATGTGAACAAATCTCCAGGCCGGAGGACCACCCCTCATCGGCCCAATCCGAGGAGTGTCATGCCACGACGGTAATTATTGTATTACCCGGATATAAATACCAGTTTCTTAATATTATCTGTCTTTCTATGGCTCTAGAGCCCTTGTGGACCTTGACCGCTTTTTCAGTTTCTTAATCTACACGCAGTCGGTAGTGCTCCTTGGAAGGGGGATCAGCAGTGCTTAAGGCCGCTACCCACACATAGAATACAAACAGAATAAACGCAAATAGGCATCCATGCCTTGAGTGGAATTCGAACCCACGAAAGCGGTGTTTGAGAGGGCGAACACGGATCATGCCTTAGATCACGCGGCCACTGGGATCGTTTTTTTCAATACTGCTTCTGAAAAAAGGGGGGTTGCTTATTTTCGGGTTCGTATTAATGAATGTGAGCCGATCACGGTACCCGAGCGGTCTAAGGTATGCACTGTCTTCGCTCACTCGGATGCCAGGATCGTGGGTTCGAATCCCACCGAGGGCATGGATGTTTGTGTGCGTTTTTCTGTGGTTGTGTAGAGGTAGAGGTCTTGCGACGAGCTGATCACCCGCCCAAGGAGTCCTACCGAACGTGTAAGATCTAGAAAAACCGAAGTGAACGGAGAAGTTCATGGAGTTAGGCCTAGGCCCACTGGGGCTGTAGTGCCAAGGAAAAAAATTAATGAATGTGAAGACGATTATGAGCAAATTTAATTGGTATTGTAATGATATTGTCATGTGCATGAGTGACTACAGAACGCGTTTGGATTGGAGATTGGACTTATTGACCACTTTAACAAACGACTCGTGACTGCATTTAATTATAGCGTCATTGCTGATTTCCACACTTCACAGTTCACTGTGTTACATACACTAAGCCTTTTCAGTCTGCTGTATCTTCACAAGCCGTTCCCTGATGATGGCTTCTAACACTGGAAATGCTTCAGTTTCCGAGCACACTTGGTTGCTAACTGCACCGACTCCGTTACAACTCTCTTACAACTAACTAACTTCTAAATATGTCCCTTGCTTGTAACATCTCGGCACGGACAGCGCAGAAAACACCGTTCCTCTGTTGTACTGCAGTCGTTTCCGTTGGAACATGTTGATTGCGAAGGCGTTAATCAGTAACGGCTCTAAACGCTACATTATATTTTGAAATATGTAGAATTATATTCAAGGTATTAAATGTTGGCTTTGTTATTCCTTAATAGTATTGGTTTTACTTGTTTTTGCTTACAACCCTCAGAAGCAAGTGACATATTCAATTTCGTAAAAAATCTTATTTTCTCACTGGGAAAATAAGGGAACGCCCTACTGACCAAGGTCAATAATGGTAGAGCTATACCTTAACTCCCACAAACCTCTTCATGACGTGGCATATCCGTATTCCCAATGCTGTCTCTTCTCCTCCGGTTCTCAGATTAGGATTAGTATATCTACTTGCAGGGGGCACGCGGTAGTGTAGTTGGTTGAGGGGCTGTGCTACAATCCGGAAGGTCGCGGGTTCACGTCCCGATGAGGTCATTGGATTTTTTTTCAGTTGACCTAATCCTCTCAGCCGCACTAAGCCCTGGGGTTCACTCAGCCTCAGGAATTAATTAAATAATTTTCCTGGGGATTAAAGCGCGGCCGGCGCGTAAGGCTGACAACCTTACCGCCATCTTTGAGCCGATTGTCTAGATAATGTGGGACCCTCAACGTCTTACAACCCTATGGGCCTTCATGCCCTGTTACAGGGATAGCTTTACTTTTTTTTACTTTATATGTACTTGCAATATGTCCAAGTTCAAGGTTATGAGCCAGCGAGTGTTAGACCCTACATGTGACGGCTCATTCAATGGGCCTCTATTTCCAGCTGCCCCCCCCCATCTGGGGCCAGTCTTCTCCGTCCGGAACTTGAACGTTGCGAACACGTGTGAACACATACAATTGTCCCCACAACCACCAAGAATTTCATTAAGCTTCCATCAAGAAGATTTCTATAATGGAAGTTCACAAGAAAGCTATAGAAAAGAGTTTCAACTTTCGTGGGTGACTGGATGAGTTGAAGTAGAATGTTCGCGAGGCACAAGTGTGTCTCAACGGAGGCGATCGACGTAATTGGAGGGGCAGCCTTCGCCAAGAAATGATGGAAAGAGCAGGACTAGCGAAAGCCCAGATTCAGTAAATCACAACTGTAGTGGAAACGCGGGAAAA
>NW_019727405.1:458037-480899 GCF_002891405.2 Cryptotermes secundus | reverse complement strand
TCTATGTAAGTGCGTTTGGTTTAAGCTCCACATCACATTTCTCTTTGCTTTAGTAACTCCCTTCTTCACTGATATTCAAATTGTTTATTTGTACTGGGTTTTTATTCTGCTCACCACAACTGACCCTGCACCAGAAATGAAGTATAGAGTTCCATGTTTTTGTGGCTGGTTCAGATTAACCATCATTTTAAGGACAAATAAGAAAGATAATTTAAATTAAATTAAAAAGTGGAAAGAATGAATGAACCATCCAGGCAACTGAGGTGAGATTTCGCTGAAGTACAAAACGACGCTGATAGCCCTGACAACTCACGCCTGTCCAGCTTCAAATAATAAGGAAAGTAGGCTGACAATAAATGTTCAGTAGTACGTCACAGATCCCCGCTAATTTATACCCTCGAAATTTCGTACATTTTTTTTTCTTGGCACTACAGCCCCAGTGGACATAGGCTACCTCCATGAACTTCTCCGTTCACTTCGGTTTTTCTAGATCTTACACATACGGTAGGACTCCTTGAGCGGGTGATCAGCTCGTCGCGAGGCCTCTACCTGTACACAAACACAGAAAAACGCACACACACAAACTAAACATCCATGCCCTGAGTGGGATTCGAACCCACGATCCCGGTTTCTAAGCGAGCGGAGACAGTACATGCCTTAGACCGCTCGGCTACCGTGACCGGCTTTTCGTAACATTTACGTATCTGTAAATACTGACGTGTAAAGAATCTACTCATGCGTTTATGATGTACATACATACATACATACATACATACATACACCATTACACATGCCGAAGTCTAATGGCTCACTAGCTGTGAACATTGAACTGAGTCCTGAGTACTACAATACAAGAAAAATGACCTTACATTTCCTTACTACAGAGAAGCTGCACACATTCGGAAGGTTGCCACTAGGTGACTCTAGTGGAACTCTCACCTCACAATTTCGCGATGTTAATGATGGCAGGAAAGTAAAAGAGCATAAAGATGCCGTGTTAATGGGAGGGGATTTATAACATTTTCATCAAATCCATCAAGGAGATCGCAGCTCGGAAGGACACCCGACAACACGGCAACAGAGAAGTAACAAAGCTACTCGACAACCTCATTCAGCCTTCCTTTCTTAAGAAGAGACCCTGGACGTATGATGACACTGTTCAGTCTGTATGACTGCGTGTTCTTGTCAATCAGCTGATCGATTTTCACTACACTTCATTAAAGTTATGCCACTGGAGACTACCCCATTTCGGTTTTTCAGTTCCCCATAATCAGTAATATGAAGGGGGCAAAGCTAAAATCACTTAGTGCAGAGTACTGATGTCATGTACGTAACAGAACTTCGAGAAATATGCAATGTTTGTTAGGGGAGGCTTTATCCAGAAATAAATAAATAAATAAGACGGCTGCGAGAACATTTTCATTATCTTCTGGTGAGATGGCGATAATTAATGAACGCTTGAATTTGGGAATATGAAATTAGGTACAGTGATAGATCACATACATGTTACGTGTGAAACATTGTTTTTAAGTCAATAGTTATAAAGTTGGTGACGGCGCGAGACATTGGGGTCAAGTTCTACATATTTTTCGCAGATAAAATTTGTACTAAAGTCTTCAATCCTTCCATTTATGAAATTGAAAATATTAGTACCTAATTATTATAATGAGAATAACAAGCGCCACGCATTCACAGTTCCAAGCAATTGTAATGTAAAGTTAAGTGGCGACAATTAATTCTGCTGCTGATAGTACTACTACACCACCACTACTAATACTTGTAGTAGTAGTAGTAGTAGTAGTAGTAGTGTAGTGGTACACTAGCAGATATCTTATATTTTAAATAAAAATTAATGGTATATATTATCTAATATAGTCTACAACCTGGGGGAGGGGGGTAGAGGGTGCTTATCTATGAGCTGACTGTCTAAAGAAAATGTGGGAGCCTCGACGTCTCACAACCCTATGGGCCTTCACGGTCTGTTACAAGGATACCTTTACTTTTTATGTTTTAGTCTTAGCTAGAAAGTGACAATTAAGTTACGGGTTAACCGAAGAAGTTTAAGGGCTACAATTTCTACTCTCCACCCCCTCTGTGAATCTGAATATAGGATATACTTCATATTAGACAAACTACAGGGTGCTTCGTTCAAACCTCCCACATTTTAATTAAGCACTGCGAACAAATTGTGATAAATTATGGATTATAATTAACATTTGATGAAAGGAAAACTCAAAGAATTTTATTTCAATTTTTCTTCGGTGAAGCTATAGTATCTGGCCGCGTATATCTTGACATGTTAGAACAGTTCCTGTATTCCCAGGTAGCCGATCTGCAGCCTAACATAATCTTCCAACAAGATGGAGCCCCGCCACATTGGGGTCTGGACGTTCGGAGGTCCCTAAATGCCACCTTCCAAGATCGCTGCATTGGACGTGGCGGACCAATTCGGTGGCCACCACGTTCACCGGACCTCTCTCTTGAAAGAACTAATATGTCGGCAAGAGGTAGAGCATAACATGCAGAAGGGTAAAGTCATTTTTAGTGGGACGGATGCATGATTTATGATATGTGATGAGAGATTATGCTAATTCACTGGCAAGCTATATGTAGAGGCAAAGTTAACCATGTTCTTAATTAATTAAGCACTATACTATGAAGATGAATGGGTAAGTGGAGGAACGGCTCCACCATTCTTGACCTTAGCATTAGGTGGAGTTTAGTCATCTACTAGCCCCGGTCGCTTTACCCCCTGGGGAAAACATCTCCAGCACCCATAGGACAGGCCCCAGTGCCGGTCTTGTTGCTATGGAGTAGAGAAACATTTCATATCTCTGCCAGGAATCGAACCCCGGCCTTCCAACCAGTAGTCCATCTCTATACCGACTGAGCTAGTCCGACCAGCATTTGTTTGGGAAGAATGTGAAATATTACCATATCCTGAGATGTGACTTTGTATAGTCTGGTAGAAAATGAATAACGTTTACAGAAGAACCTCCCCCCCCCATCAACTTGGTGCTCTCAATAATGATTCACAGCATTTACTTTATTTATGAAGTAACTCTGTCACTACATTTACTGGCTACAAACATGACCGATGTTCGATTCCTGACAGGAGCAGGTACTTTTCTGTCCGCCAATGTTAATTTAACCACTGCCTACTGCGTTTACGAATGTCCATTATTCTATTAACAATGAAACTGGAAACAAAAGAATGGGCAGTTGAACGAAGTTAACTCAGAACAGATTACGTATTTTCTGTATGTGCGCTGCTGTCATGTTTACCGTGCCAGACAGCTGGCGATGCTAGGCCATTTGTCCTTGCTCAAATCACGCTCATACCAAACTGTTTACAGCGCCGTTACAGTAATTAGCACGGCGAGGCAACAGATCGCTAGTTTTCTCTACGCCCAAGGTTCGAGTAGTGGCAGACGAGTTCTTCTTATCGCGGACCAGGCGCCCACACGAACGATTTAATTATAATTTCTCGCTCTCATTGATTTTCATTGTTTTGTAACTTCATTCTTATCAACTTAAAATTCATCATTAACATTATTTTCATGGGCTACGCCATGCTTGGTCTGTTCTGTCGTCTTGAGGAATATGCTGGTTTCTCAGTCTTTACTGTGAACTCCATATTTTTCATCGTATGTTAACATTTTCCTCGAAATTAGTTTGTCTTCCATTCGTAGAACGTGATACTGCCACTGCAATCTGCATTCTGAGGCTATATCAACGCATATAATATTTCGATTGAAGCATGGGGACAGTCAAACAGTGCGAATCAACAATATCATTATACCATAAAAGAGCACAGCTAAGTACCTAGAGTTACACGTGGATAATAAACTAAACTCGAGAGAGCATATCCAAAAAAAGAAAAACCGGATAGTAATGAAAAACAAAGAATTAAACTGGTTAATCGGCAGGAAGTCAAAACTGACAATGGAAAACAAGATCCTAATTTACAAAACTATCATCAAACCAATATGGACGTACGGCATTGAACTATGGGGATGTGCCAGTAAATCCAACACAGCCATCATACAGAGACAGCAGTCAAAAATACTCCGACAAATAGTGAACGCCCCATGGTACATAACCAATTACACACTTCACAATGACCTCCGCATCCCTACAATCCAAGAAGTCATCAAAACAAAAACTGCAAGGCACATACAAAACATAGATCACCCAAATCCATTACTCAGCCAAATACTACAACCAGTCAACAGGAGACTTGAGAGACAGTGGCCAACAGATAATAATTGAAAACTCTGAGGTAACATCGCTGGACGTTAACCTCAAGACACCTCAGCTGTAGCTGGGATACCTAGCACGGATCAGCACATTAGCTTATAGAATGCACTGTATTCTGATCGCTGATCATGTATTATTAAAAAAAATCTGGATTTCAGAATTGTATTATTTAGGTATAAAATGTTCAGTTCTTCCCTAATTTTGTCCTTCCTTCTGTAGCACGCTATACCCAAAAGTTTAATCTCTGCAGTTACAATCTTTGCTTCCTGTTTTTTTTTGTCATAGTCCAAATTCAATTTAAATTTAAAATTAAAACATGTAGTCTAATGGTTCCTAACTTTATTCTTTCTGGCGTTTATCATGTAATTCGGGACGAAATTTACTGTTAAACGTCGAATAAATCCTTGAACTCATAACTACACATTTCTTTTTGCTATGGATATTCAAATATGTATTTGCGATTTTGATACAGGACGTAATGTGTCACTATGAAAACACCTCAATATAACTGTGCTATATGTTACTGCTGGAGAACAGATCACGTCACGTGGTCAAAGTATATAGTACATTCAGATTATTCGTGACAGTTCTCCGGAAAATTCTACGCGCCGTTGGTAGGATGCGCGGCAATCCCCAAACTACATCTGCCGTTTCTAGAAGAGGAATGGTCTCAGGACGGACAAATAAGAGTAATGGAGAAGGAGTGCGTGATAAAGGAGGGAAGGAAATAAATGTAGGAAAGGAACAATGAAAACGAAGTAATAAATGATTTTCTCCGTCATCTCTGGCGGACCATGCGTTAATAACACTAATATAAAAAAGCACTGACAATTGACGGGGAGGAAGCAGGTGTTTAGGCAAAGTCCGCACACGTCACACCAATAATTCTTTCAGTAACTGATTTTGTACGTCACCGAGACTCGGGGAGACAAACGACGGCGCTTGAAACTGACAACATGCTACAGCTGCTGACCGATACCTGTGCACAGCGAGGAGATACCTGGCCGAACACAAATCGGACAGCTCCAAGCGACATGGACACCTGACAAGTCTACATGCATGTCTACAGCTACCCAAATGAACGTTAAGGAGTGATAACAATTCAATCGAATGTGGCAATATCATCTCATTAAGTAGGCTGAGAAGCACAGGCGGGGGTAGTTTCCTGACAAGTGTCTTTTACAACAGGCACCGGATGTCCTTGCTTCGAATATGAAGGCAGGAGTAGCAAGACGCTGAGATACAGAAGGCGCTGCGTATAAACCTTTATGGCTTTAGGTTGGGGTTCGATTCCCGGTAGGGTCAAGAATTTCCTCTTCTCCACGTCATCCGCACCGGCTCTGGGCCCCATCCAGTGATTTACAATGTGGAAATAGCGACAGTGTTATAGCTATTTGTAGTTACGACCTGTAAGTGGACAGTAAATCTATTCGCCAATCCAAACCCCGCCTATAGTCAATAATATACGTGATTTTCTTACGGCGGTAGCTATGAACAGTATGGTCTCCTAAGTTGAAACGACGTGTATTCTGGTGAGTATGACGTTTCGGAGGAACATGTCCAGCTCCTTCTGGTTTATTGATTGGATTACCCTTTGTCCCTGAAGATGGAGGCAACGTGATCCTCTGAAACATCTGGCTCTCTACTAATTACACGGCATTACAAGCCAGAAGACCGCACTCTTCACATAGCTCCTGTAACTCTGAAAGAGACATATCCCCTGAAAGTATGATCACATGAGCTGATACAGAAAACGGCTATGAGCTCTTCCTTATTTAATATAAAAATACAGATAAATTGAAATGCGATTTCGCTATAGCAGAGCTTTACTTATATGTTATTGATGTTCCCACTGGCCGCTGTAATCCTCAAATTATGAGGTCACCACTGCGCTATTTAGAATTTAATAGCCCTGCTATATTGTTACCATATAAAATGAAAAATAGTTAATCTATTTTTAATAAAGCCAAAATTGACATATATCAACATAAGCTTTATTAAATCTCTCATTTAATTAGTTTGGTACAATTTCATATGAACAGCGCGTTGGATGCGAATTTCATTATCAGCTCTGTACCGTCTGGACTGTACCGTGCAGTCCCTTAGGAAATCTCAATGCATAATGTGATGTTGACATTGGGAACTGGAAACCCCATTACGCCTATGCTACATGATGGTCTCTTCCTATGCAAATTCCAACATGGCCGCTATCATCATTGATTCAATGGCTCATCATATTTTAATACGACATTAATTAATTCAGCCTCCTAATACAACGGGTCAACATCCACAACCGGAATTAAGAGCCTTCAGGAGCTGTCCAGAGGAACAGGGCCAGATATTTTACTTCCGTTGTACAGGAGCAAGTCTTTTATAACAAACATCCACGGTTCGAATCCAGAAACTGCCTGTCTCGATTTGATAGCAGATGCACGAAAGTTACTGAGGCACTTGAAGGCAACGGAACTGGTCAGCGCATCTGCGGATTCAAAAAGGAGCTTCTAAAGATTCAAACATCGCCAAAGTCAACCAATGTCGTTCAGTTATAAACAATCTTACTCCTACAACACAATTACTAAAGTACCCGTTATATACCAGAGTTTTTATTAAAATATGCCATTACTTACTTACTTACTCATGGAGCTGAGCCCTTCTAGAGGAGCCGCCAATTCTGCAGCTAATCAAGAATTTCCCAGCATTTTATGGAACCCGAAGGTTCATTACTGTGTTCACAAGAGCCCTCCACCGGTCCCTATCCTGAGCCAGATCTATCCAATCCATACCATCCTATCTCTCTAAGATCAATTCTAATATTATCCACCCACCTACGCCTTGGTCGTCCCTGTGGTCTCTTTCCTTCCGCCTTTCCCACCAATATCCTATACATTAAAATATGCCATACTGATGAAAATGGCGTTTCTTATTTCTTGCATCACACAGTTTGTTAAAGTCAGGGATTGTAGAAGTTACGGAGGGGACCCAGAACACGGCATCGATAAACGTCAGTGTAAGGTACACGTACTTCAGTCGGTATTGAGTTCTTGAGATTTGGCGAAGAACATTATCTCTAGATAGCAGCACTGCGTTTTACATACTCGTATCGCTGCCTTTACATTACTTTTAAAGGTCTTATTGAGCATACTGCAGCATGTAGACCCGTGGATTCTGTAAACAACGCCCGTTGCTAGGCAACAGATTCCTAACATGCAACAGCAACAGAGTAAACGTATTTTCTGTGCTGTTCGCTAAGCAACAATTCAACAGCAACACAGGAACGGCGTTTTCTTGTTGCTCATGCCGAGATGTATATAAGCAGGACAAGCAGTTGGTCAGCGCAGGGAAATAAAGGGTTATTTGATGAGTTAGTGAGTTAATCAGAGAACTGTAGTTCAGTCCTTGTGAGCCATTGCTGTTAGAATCTGGCAGCCGAGGCACGGCCATAGTTCGGGAACACAGGGTAAGGGGAAAGTCTGGTGTTGGAAGTCATTACCAGGAAATGGCTGGTGAAGACACTGCAGACAGAGAAGATTTAGTACGTGCTGTAGTGAACTGCAGAGTATGTGACTTATAGTTACGACATGTAAGTGGTCAATAAATTCAATTACCAATCCAAACCCCGTCTATAGCCACTCAAAACCGTGACAGTATTAAGTTGAAATCGTAATCTCACAGTGTCCCTCAAAGGCTATTACCGTTACGGTTTCAATAGGTCGTGAATTAGTCTTTCATAAACGCCTATTTAATGTTTCGTTAAAGTACCTCTCTTTTGTCTGGGATTTTCTCGAAACAGTTAACTGTGCCGAAACAGGCCGATGAGTTTGCATATTCTCAATATCAAAAACCTTTAATAAACCATCAACTTATGCTTTTAACAATCTGTCCAGTGGATCAACTTCTGCATGTAAACAAATTAAATGAACAATGTACACAGAACATTCTAATCTCGAAAGTGACGCACGAAATTTGGTGAACTGCAAGAAACAAGGTATTATTCTTGTCACTGAACTTAAATGCGACAACACGCATTAATTCTGTCACTTACAGTCTCTTTTTTTTTTTTTACTGCTAGTGGGGTGGGACTAAGTCCCTTGTACTGCGGCCACTTCTGGCCTATTGTACCAGCCCCAGATGATAGGTGAAGGTGATTGTGGAGCAATTGGTGGAATGAAGATTGGCAGGGGTAACCGAAGTACTCGGAGAAAACCTGCCCCAGTGCCATTTTGTCCACCACAAATCCCACTTGACCAAACCCGGGATACTGAACAGTGTTACATGGGTTTCGATCCTCCTCGAAGCATGGGCGCATCTGCATTTGCGTTGTGAATGTAAGTAAACGCTTTGCTATGGGTCGATTCCGAAATGAATGGTAGCAAGCGTTACCCGAATTCAATCTGCCCTTAATTTATACAGGAATTAAGTTTCGATTTCTTACTGTCGTTCCAAAATATTTTAACTCTGCCACATTATCACAGGATCTTGTTCTAGGACGATTAACGGATAATAGATTCGAGACGGATATGCAAGGAAGTGGCCAAAGCTTACTTTGAGGTGCTATAGCTATAACTGTTCGCGGGTTCAAGCCCCGATGAGTTCATTGGATTTTTTTCAATTGACCTAATCCTTCCAGCCGCACTATGGCCCTGGGCTTCATTCAGCCTCTAACATAAATGAGTACCAGGAATTAATTAAATAATTTTCCTGGGGAGTAAAGCGCGGCCGGCGCGTAGGGCTGACAACCTTACCGCCATCTTTGAGCCGATTGTCTAGATAATGTGGGACCCTCAACGTCTCACAACCCTATGGGCCTTCAGGGCCTGGTACAGGGATAGGTTTACTTTATCTTTATAGCGATAACTGCATCGAAAGACTGAAGAAAAGTATGAAAACCTCAGTTAGGATAGTCTTTAGTCCAGATGAAATTCGAAACGGGCGCCTCACGCACAAGAATTAGAAGTGTGCAATACAACCTGCTCAACAGTGAAAAGTGAAATTTAGAGCACGTCTTTCAAGATTTACTACCATTGTGTGCCTCACAAAGATTAATATGAGCGTGGAATGCAAATGGACTGAAGTATTTCTCTGTGTTGATTAAAAAGGGGAACTTGGAACGAATTGAGGCACGCTTTGCCTGAGGTGGCAAGCGAGCTCTAACGAAGTAATTAATATACACTTCTTCAGCTTTCTGCTAGACAATATAACATGACGCGAATGGTCTTGATACATGAGGTAATTAATTGTGTCGGCTGCTACTCCCAGGAAGCGACTACGGGTTACTACTGTGACGTCGCATCCGCCGATGTAGCCTTCAGTCACTCCCGCATGGTGATTCTCTGAAAGTCTGGAACATTACTACTAGTACTTTCGCCAATAGCCACTATATGAGATGTATTTAATACATATCGTGTTTCTGAAGTTTGTCCTACTTCCATCTTCAGGAAGATGTCTGTAAATATTGCTCGCAAAGACTTGTATCCAAGCAGGGACCTTTAGCATACTGGAGCAATAAGCTAACAAGCAGGGAGTTTACTGGGACAGAACTCTCGTCATTAATACCCCACTTCCATATCGCTTGTTTATTTAACAAAGATTTCAGTAAATTACATCATGCTTCTCATCAGTCGGTCCGTGGGCCACGATCGGCCCGCGGAAAATTGTTACCAGCAGATCTTTTACTACCAGGAGGTCTCTTTTTTATAAAATTAATACCAATGCCTTATCTTGCAGACCGTCTCCCCATACTGTGCGTATGCGGCACAAACGCCATGTTTATTTAACAGTTCAATAGAGGTAAACGTAAAAGGTAAAATTGTTCCTGTGCTTACTCAATTAAGCAGTACGTCATGAAGACGTATGTGGGATAGCACCAGATGGTGAGCGGTGAGCTTCACACGGCCAGCCGTTTTATACCAGCGAAAGAGGCCCGTGTACCCACTATATAGGAGGCTGGGTGGGCCCCAGGAGAGAAAAATGTCTTCCCTATGTCGGGAATCGAATCCCAGTCGCCTGATGCGGAGATGGTTGCTATACCGACTGAATTGTCCCGGTTCACGCTTAACATACGCCTACAGCTACATAATTTGCTGGTTCGCGCTGGAGTCTGGCTTCGGAAACACTGCTTTAGAGTATATAGCGCAAAGATTGATAGGTTGATCTGTGAGCGAGAAAAAGGAAACGCTCGTCGATCTAATCTGAGATCATGGTCACATCTTGCAATTGGCCGTTTGCGCTTATCACGCGTTTCCGCTTGTCAGAGGCCTTCAGTACCACTGAGATGCCGAGCGCGTCTGATAGCAAATTCATAAAAAAATGTTGTGGTGTCGAAACTTAATTAAGTACAAAAAATAGTCTCCTATCACACTTCGCGGATACGAATCGAGATCTGATCTCAGGTAATATCCTGGCATATGCCTTGAAGAACTTGGGAAAACCATGAGACACGTCAGTTAGGGGAGTCCGGCTCCGAGGGCGAGACTAGAACCTTGGACCATCCGATTTCAAACGAGTGCTACATTGAAAGAACTTCAGTGGGCAACATTGAATGTTCTTCTTCCGTTTGTTTACACTTTGTAGTGCTCGTGACAGTGCATTAGTGACTGTGTTGAGTGACGGTCCGTGTGAAACAATCGGAAAATGGAGACTTGTCCGATGTTGAGAGGACGGATCGTTGGTGCATGTTTAGCTGGTGCATTTGTGACAAAAACTGACGCATTACTAGGTGCATCCAGAGTGACGGTTTCTAAGATTATCTCAGCATACACGAATCATGAGAAGACAACAACAACGAAAAAGAACAGTGGGCGAAGACCAACAATGACTGAAAGAGATCGCCGTACACTGAGAAGGAATGTTTCAAAACATCACACAACTACAGCAGCACAGGTGACAGAAGAACTGAATATATACTCATCTTGAAGGCCCAGTTCCCACAAAAACTGCCCGACATGAGCTTCACAAATCCAACTTCTGCGGTAGGGCTGCAATTGCTAAGACTCTGTTTACTGAAAGTAATGCTCAGATACGTAAACGCGGTGTCACGACCATAAAACCTGGACATCAGACAACTGGAAACGAGCATATGATATGTTCACATGAGTGATCCTTCACGCTGTTCCCCACACCAGGAAGAGTTTACGTTTGGAGGACACGCAACGAAGCCTACAGTCCGGAATGCCTGGTTGCAACAAAAAAACAGGGGGGGGGGCCTGTGATAGTTTGAGCAGCAATATCGTGGTACGGTGTTCTGTTGGTCCCGTTAGTATCCTCCATGTCCGAATTACTGCAAGGGAGTATGTGAACAGGTTGGGTAATCAGGTACATCCTGACATTTCCGAACAAAGATGCAGTCTTCCCAGACGCCACTGCCCCCATTCACACAGCTGGAACTGTTCAGTCATGGTTTCAAAAGCATGAAGGCGAACTTCAACATCCTCCGTGGCCAACCACATTTGAACACTGCGGTCAGTTTCGGAGAGAAGAGTGAAGAACGGACTCGCACATCCGACATCTCTAAATGAATCACAGGAAGTTCTTTAAGAAGAATGGCATAACATTCATCTAGAGACTGCTCGAAACTTGTAAGGGTCCATTCCAAGGAAGAGTGCGGCTATACTGAAGGCGAATTTCAAAATCGGTTTCCATGACAAGGCACTAGTAGTGAAATGTTAAGGACCACGTGTATTGTTAAATATTCATCGATCCATTACCACCGAGCAGGGCAGAGCGGAAGCAATCCGGTCGGCACATATCGAGAAGCACTTAAACCTCTCCTGGAAATGAGAGTTTTCATGACTATGGTTTTCTGGTATGCGACGGCGTGCAGATATTAGAATGGACTGCTTCTACCATCAGGGTCATCCCATGATGGGTAAAAATTATCCTGAAGTTGAAGGTAACGAGTTCCCCCGAAATGTTGGAATCTATGTACCAAATATACGGTGTCACAACCCATAAGCTCATAATTTTAATAATCAATGACGTGAGAATCAAAAATCTAAAAAATTCTTTTCGCAGCACGCCTGTCTCCCCAGGAGTATGCCGTGGTGGTACTTGGAAATAAATCGCCATTTTACACTCAGAGTAGGGAAGTGTCTTACCACCCCAACAAACTGGAAACCAAGGGATCGGCTCCTACAAGAAACGTCTATTAGCAAATGTATAAGATATAAGGAAAGCTGTCTTTCTAGTTCATTAAGCACAACGCCATGAGAACGTATAGGGGAGTGGAGGAACACGTACATGGCGACCATTCTCGTCCTCGGCAACAGATGAAGGTAACTGCTTCACGCCCTAGCCGCTTTATCGCCGGGAACACAGGCCCGGTGTCCATTTTATAAGAAGTTGGACGGGATCTAAAGTCGGTCGGACGCTGTGGAGAAGAGAAAAATCTCTTGACACTGCCGGGAATCGAATCCTGGCCATCCAGCCCCTCGCTATAACGACTGAGCTACTCCGGCTCCTGCCAAAGAATAGCGCGTAACTCGTAAAATGGATCGGACGTAACTTCTTGAAATCTGTGGCAAATCTTATTTGGTTTACGTGGCAGAATGCACTTTGACGGCCGAGTACATGAACGGTTGTCTGCATTAGACAAACACCCTTCCTCCTCCTCGACCAGTGTGACAAGCCCACTCAATGGCAGCCACTCCGAACAGTGTGTTTGATTAACACTCTGCTCGCTACATCTCTCTCAAATTCGGCAAGGTGAATAAGATGCACGGTTGCGGATTTTGTGAATCATCAAAGTTGTTGCTGATCAAACTCTAAGCTTCACCAGTGGAGCTCCTGTGTTGAAGGAGCTGACCCCAGTCCACGTCTTCCCTTTACAGTATCAACTTGATATTGATTCTCTTAGGTCCGCAGCAACAGCATCTACATTATAAAGAATATTATGAGATGTGAGAGGTTGATTATGAATATACTTCCGTCTGGGAGGTGATGCCGTGCAGTCTGGTAGATCGTTACAAAAAGTCCCTTAAGAATCTTCTGCCTCCATTTTCAGGGTAGAAGATGGTTATGATAAAGATGCAGGCAGCGGGTTTTTTCGAAACTTCGTAACCGATCCACCAGTTACAAGGTGCCTCAATCCAGACACTTCATATCACATACTTATGACGATCAGGGAGTTCGGCCTGCTAGTGGATTTCCTCAGTCACTCCACCCAAGTTCCGAGACGCCTTAGGCCATACACAGTTTCTTAACACAATCTCTGTAAATTATTTTTCGCTAATCAGTTCTGTACAGTGTGAGCGGCTGAGAGACTCCTTAAGAAACCATCTGAGACACAACGCAAAATGTTTAGCCCAGTATCGATCCAGTGTCCTCGCATCCCACCCGAAATTCTCCTTTCAGGTTCTCCTATTACAAATTTATGTATATTTAGTTAAAAATTAATTATTTTCTATCGAGAAGTTGTTCGCTCCCTTCCCAGCCCACAAGTTGGACCACAAGTTGTCAGCTGTCCATGAAATTCGCAGCCACAATCCGTATGTGGATGCCTCCCTCTCGAACCGCGACCTCAAGACGCGAGCCGCCCTGGTGACAGGAGCCCTGCTTTTTAGGCTGCCTCAAAGGAATAAGTGACTGCATTGAATCCGTTCCGCTGAATGAGCGCAAGTCGTGTGCAGGGAAGGAAACGGCCCTGGCCCATTTCAAATTAATATCCTAGTATTCAGCCGGAGGGAACGAAGAAGCCACAGACGACCTTGAATAACTTGGTCTATTTTTGGAATTTCTGCTAATCCAGTCCCCTTCCCTGGCCATAAAAGGGACAGAAATTCCTTCTTCCAACAAAGAGATGCGAGGGTGTGTGATATTTATTACCTTCTTACCACTACATACATTTACTGAGTGGGGTGTGGGCCCGTATATTTCACATACTCACAGCGCTAGGTATATGAAATGCTTACATGTTTAGAGGACTAGGGAATGCTTAATATTTGATCGTTTAGAAAACGGCCAGGAGAAACACAGGAATATTACTCAGAAAATCTGAGACGAAATTAAAAAGAAAATATACATATTATCACATATTCGGAATTTGCGTGACTGATAAAACGGGATTTGGATTTTCTGGCCGAATTTATTTGACCTCTATACAACTTTTTACAACATTTCGCAAATCATTATCTTCGATTAGACACTCTCGACTTCTGACAAAACTACACTAATCCACTACTCTCTCTCTCTGTCTAACCAGCCCGGGTTCCTGGTTATATGGCCTCGGGTCAGAACCCACGGAAAACACGTCCACTGCCGACCAATAGACGTCTACTATTGTTGCGTATTGTTGTAGTCATTACCTAGCAACGGGCTGTTACCAAGAATCCATGTCCGTGGGAACGTGTTTATCGAGGCGTTGCCTAGCAATGGATCTGTGCTTCACAATATCTTACACATTTATGTGAGCCTTATGTGACGACGGTGTCAGTAACTATACACCATTGAGGGACCGGATAACACTGAATAATGAACAGAACGAGGAACGTATCTGTCGTAGACTAATTTAGGTAGAATTCCAGCATACATATGGACAGTCTCAGGACAAAGCCGAGGCATGAGACTCGAATAGGAAACTCTCGAATACAAACTATCGCTTCAAGCAATGTGTTCAGTTATGATTTATCTTTTAAAATGTGCGGCAAATGCCGGATTTCCTAAAATCAAAACAGAGAACCTTGAATTAATTAGCTACTCCATATATTAATTTTTTCATAATTTCATTTAGTATCATTATTTTAGCTTTCACCACATCTTTCGCAAAACGGCATTCTATAAGACAGAAAAAAAAGTACTAACCTCACTATTTCTCATACATATAACGCTTAGTTTGTGCCTAGCATCGAAAATGTTTAACAGAAAAGAAAATCACAAATCGAAAATCGCGGTTAAGAGATTAGAACTCCAGCTTCGCACTGGAGAAGTCCCATGTTCTGAATTCAGCTTGAAGCCGCCCGCTTTACCGTGGCTTCGAAGATACTTGGATGGTAATGTTAACATAGGCCATGAATTCTTCCTTTCTGACTCCACGTTCACGATTATTCCTCCTTTCGACATGAGATAAATATATTTCAAATTAACTCAAAATAATTAAATGGGGGGGGGGAAATCGTGCACCCCTGACGGCCATTGTTCTCCGCCCCAGTACTCCACAGACGGTCACTTCACGCAAATATAATGGTGCAATGCGGAATTCGAAGCAGTCTTCATTACCTCGAACCCAGACGCACCACCTATCTGTCGTAGTGAAGTTCTCTTCAGTCATGGCAGTTCCTGTCAAATTACATCCACTCACTGACAGCCGGACAAGGAAGCTTTGTGCGGGACGCCCTCCTGCGCGATGTGCAAGGTGGTCGATAATTTCCACTCGAAAATGTAAATGCCAGACAATAAATCTGCAATAACGATCAGGACTGCGCCTGACTGACCACTCGAAGCAGACGATTTACAACCATTAGTCACCTGCAAATATTGGGCAACTACAAGTTCATCTCTCACTATTCCCTGTCAGAAACACACAATTCGGAACTTTAAATCAAAATTTCCAATACTGGATCCTTCACTTCAGCATTTAAGAGATGCATAATTGGAGAAATGGCCGAAGGGCGGATGGAAGGAAGCAGGGAAAGCGGGTCAGTTGTTTGGAAAAAGAGTCCTCAGGTAGTCAATGACATCAGCGAATGCTGCTTGTGTGAGGAACTTTGGAGAAACAAACATGATAAGTTCCATTGGGGAGAAATTAGGACAGCAAAGGAAAAGGGAAATAACTGGATGAGCAGAATTAAAGAGGAACTGGTAGGGCTGGGCATGGAGGATATATGGGAAAATGGAAGGAATAACAACGTTAAGTCGGATTAAAGTAAAAGATTCGTTGATATAGAAAGGCGAAATATGGACGTTCTGATCAGAAAGAGATCACTAACATTGTATACGGAGCAACAAGAGAAGGCGCATGCGCAACTATGTACGAGTACAAAAGCCAGGGAGGAGTGGCATGGATCAAACAGGAGTTAGGACACTGAAGGGGTTAGGAGCAACAATGTACTGGGCATTCGTCCCATAACAGTATGCAGCAAAAAAGAAAACTGGAGCCACATAATGGGATGTGAAGGAACAAAGATTTCATCAGACGATATTCTGAACTAAAGGTTTAGGAACATCGCAGCACAAAGAGGCATCAGAAAGATAGCAAGATGCAACAATAAATAGCACAGGCAGAAAACAGGAACACATGTGAATACATATAACGAGAAACGGACGAGAATTATTAATAAAGAGAGTGAAGCATAAATAAATTTAGGTAAGAGTTAGTATGATGGGACGGAAATGAAACGGGACACATCAGTTGCTGGTCTTTGCTGATGCTGTGAATCTATTGGGAGATACCACAGATACCATAACGAGAAAAAAACTTTAACTGAGGCTAGAAGCAAAAGCAGAGGAAGCTAAGTATATCCTGCTGTTGCTGTTGTGACGTGTGTTTGCGAACACGACAATGATGCATCGGGTTGCGCAAAAGTGAGGAGCTCCTCACTGCCAACGTTTCAAGGACGGCCTCATACGAGAAATACATATAGTTACTTCGCGACAGGACGTCAGGGCGATGGCGGGTAGTGAGACAAGCGATGTTTCGAAAGAAATGGTGTGATTTGTCACGGAATATGTCTGAAGGAAATGAGAGAAACAATAAATAAACTTAGAGTGACGAACAAATCTATTTTTATCAGACGAAATTATTGACTTGAGGCCTCCATGATGGTTTAGAGGTGATATGTATCTGCACTGTGAGAGAATGGGTAATGGTGCCAGGATAGTGGAGGTACATGCTACCAACATTTCCAGTACTCCGAGCTGTATTAATCTTTGGTACGTCCGTAATACTGCTCACTTGCATACGAAGCAAATACCGAGAACAGAGGAAGCGTATTATTAAACGCTAAGCAGAACTGGGACAACGCATTAGCATAATCCTAACTGTAACATGGAACTTGTGTCAGTGCTCTGTAAGGTGAAAGGTGAGCTGTCCTTGTGCTTAATCAGTTAAGCGCTATGCCATTAAGACATTTGGGGGAGTTGAGGTATAGCTCTAGCATCCTTGACCTCGGCGCCAGTTCCAGATGAGTGGTCAGCTCCATGTCCCTGTCGCTTTGCCCCCGGGGAAAGTCCCCGGTAACTATTGGCTAGGAGGCTGGATGGACCCCAGAGTCGGTCTGGACGGTGTAGAAAAGACAAAAACCTTGCGCCGCCGGGAATCGAACCCGGACTGTCCAACTCGTAGCGACGATGATAAACGGAAGTAAATTCGTACAATTCAAGGACACAGAATAATGACCAGTCATTAACATTGTTATATTTACTTACGGTTTATGTAACGACGCCGTCCATGGCTTATACTACAGAGCGTCGAATAGTAACATGATTACTGAAATGAGCTGGGTGTGGTAGGACGCAATGGTAGTCTAATCTGAAGTACTACACCAACATTTGCCTAGGGAAAGGGGGGTGGCATCCGGGCCGAGATATGAACCTGGACCATTCAGAACAGGAAGGAGAGTTAGAACAATCGGCGTCCTTGCCGAGCTGCGCTTCAGGCACCTTGGATTATAAGTCACAAGAATTGCAGACTGAGCGAACTTGATCGGTTTACTGAATACTGCATTCTAATGCCAAAAATGTATTGGAATTGTGTTAATTTAGTGTAACTTCACATGAAGAGGCGGGACGAGCTAGTTTCAAGTTCGTGTTTCTGACCTTGCAGAAGCCATTTTAATAAATAAATATGTATAAGCATATAAATAAACATCATTAATAGATTTACAAACATTATAAAACATTCCGAATGAGATTTAAAAAAGCTAACAATTTTCATGAGAGCCTTCACACGAGTTCCCTGTTCCGCACTGGGCAAACAGGAACCCTCTCACACTGCATATGCCAGAATATTAACAAGTCTAACATGGAGAATTATCAAGTACGTACATGTAACACAGACCCAGTACATGGCAGCTCATGTTATTGGTTTGCGAATTTTTATGGGGCCTGATTTTAGGCAGAAATACAGCCTAAGCCATGAAATTACTGTGCAGCATTTCGGAACATTCTGGCATACAGGTTTGTACAGCACTGTTACTGTTTGTTAATGTGAAGCTGTACATTTTTCAGTAACATTGTTTCTTCTGTTATCTTGTAATTGCACGCCCGCAAATGGTTCCAAAAGGACGAAACAACTGGTGCTCGAAAACTACATTCGCTTTTTATTACGTTCAGCGCTATCATAAATTGGTACTCAGGCAGAAATGTTTTTATGCTATTAATTATTTGTCGTACTATTTCACTACAAGGATAATTATTTGCTATGGCGAAGTACACTGATTCATAGAAGCAGCACCCATTTACGGCACTACTGGAAACGTAAGCAAGCATTGCATTATGGTGATACACTGATTGGACGACCGACTACAGAATGCGAAGAGAGTTTTAAGGGTTACAAACTCATTTGACAGAGAATGTAGGCCTACAATAACGTCCGAGATTTCGACGTGAAATACAGAACTGACACCATTTGTCGTATTTTAAAGCGCTATATGTTATTCATTACAGAGAACATATTAGGCATATAATCTTTGGCACTAACTTCGCCGACAAGCGGAGGTTGCTCGGTCGGTATAGTTCGCTTGCGGACTAAAACCACGGAGTTTGTTCTTATTAGGCATATAAATGTAAATTATTTCTCAATCAAGTTTTCACAATTATTGTGTTTATTAAATATCAAAGTGATGAGATGCTCTGTCCGGAAGTATGAACATTCTGTACACATTTCCGGACACCAACAAATTTCGATGTTAATAATCCTGGGACTGCAACCGTTCGTTTGACCACAGAAATGATGATATCGCCGAGACAATTATACGTACGCCAACACGTGTAGAGATTAAAAGGGAAACGAAGTTGTCCCTGTGCTTAATTAAATAAGCATGACGTCATGAAGGCGTATAAAGAGTGGAGGTACACCTCCACAATTCTTGACCTCTACATTAGGTTGAGTGATTGATTACCTTCATACCCTGGCCACTTAGCCCCCGGGGGAAAACCATGATACCCACCGGACAGGAGGCTGAGTGGGCCCGAATACAGGTTTTGACGCTGTGGAGAAGAGGCAGTTGGCGGCCAAATACTCACGCTGTTTCCTCGCTCGAAGATTTCTCTAGCCTGAAGATGGAGGCGATATGTTCCTCCGAAACGTCGGTTTACACAACACCTACACGGCGCACATCCCAGAAGACGGCATTCTTCAAAGACTTTCCTGTTCATGTAGTATAAAACGGCTACTACACAGAAATAATCCTCAGATTTTCATGTCTCACCCTGGATCTACTAAATGTGCAGATTGACCACAAGCTTCATATTCAAGAGACGCTCGGTTCGAATTTCGGCCGGGTACAGGCCATCCTGAAGCCTTTCGCGGGTTTTCTGTCTCTGAAGGCAAATACTGGGATATTAACTTGACTGCGCCATGGTAGCCTTTTTTGAAATTATTTTCAATATTTACATATATCAATCTATGTTATATTGTCTAGCTATTGGCGACGCGGTAAAACCAACAAAGAGGAAAGTTGAAACCTCCATAAACATTTAGCCACGACTGGGCTAAAAAGTGAGGTTCCTGAAACGAAGTAACCCTCAGTGATTGCCAGAGCTCCTGCTTAACTATTATTACAGATGAATTATAATTGTAATATGGAGTAAAAGTAAAAGTAAGTAAAGCTATCCCTGTAACAGGCCGTGGAGGCCCATAAGGTTGTAAGAGGTTGAGGTTCCAACATTTTCTAGAAAATCGGGACATAGATGACGGTAAGGTCGTCAGCCTTATGCGCCGGCAGAGCTTTACCCCCAGGAACATTTAAAGCAATATAAAGACTATAACAAATTATAAAAATAGACCTCTGTGAATCGCTTCACCGGTTACGGAGGGCGCTGCTGCCTCTCTGCAAGAATGAAGCATGTTCAGCCCTCAGGATAGGAGCTCTCAGATTTTGTGACGCCGCGACCCCTCCTCTCTCTTCAGTGACCTACATACACACACAGCAAGCGGCAAAGTGTTACTGTGCCTTCACAAAAGAATGGGGGAAATATTTCGCACACTGCAGCTGAGTTTTCCGAAAGGGCCTATGTTAAATTGTACTAACTTTCCAAAGCTGTGCGTAGGTAGAACTAGCTATATTTCAATAATACTTTAGAATTCTGCGATCCCCCCACGGCGTAATTCGCGATCCACAAGTTGAAAACCATGTCTGATCACACTGCGGTAACATCAAACGTGAATGCACCATCAGTGAAAATGGGGCCCAATGTTTCGACGCTTGATAACACAGATTACACTGTAAGTACCCGTGAGTTCACTGCCTTAGCAACAAAAAGCCTTGGATTCTCTGGGGTATAAATTCTGGCACTATTTGCAGGACCGAAAACTGTCATTCAGACACAAAATGCATTTGTACGGTTCGGTACAATTTCGTTGTTATGCAAAGTTCGTGAGCTATGCGGACGCAGATGAAACCGTTTTCCCCGGTGTGTAGATAGGATCGTACAGTTTCAAACTACTGCGTTCACTAATGCAACAAGTACAATAATTTTAATGTGAAAGTTGCATCCAGTTATTTCTAAGGAACTCAAAATAAAAGGTGCCTCCCACCTTTTCGCCTGAGGATGAAAACAGGCCAAGTTTCCGAAATATCTCGTCCTTCAGAATGCCGGACGGTGGATAAGTCCGAAAACTCAGTGATCCCAAATGTTATACACCATCATCAGAACCGTCAGGTGTCGACTTGAATGTAACATGCACGGTCACTTCTATGTCTGCTTAATTTCAGTCACTTTTTATTATTTACTCAACTATTATTTTTTTATTATTATTATTGCTAGTAGGGTGGGACTAAGTCCCTTGTACTGCGTCCACTTCTGGCCTATTGTACCCAGCTCCAGATGATAGGTGAGGGTGATTGTGGAGCAATTGGTAGAATGGAGATTGGCAAGGGAAACCGAAGTACTCGGAGAAAACCTGCCCCAGCGCCACTTTGTCCACCACAAATCCCACTTGATTATGCCCGGGATCGAACACGGGCCACCGCGGTGGGAAGCCAGCAACTAACCGCTTGAGTTATGGCGCGGCCCATTTGCTCAACTAACTAACTAACTAACTGACTCCACTGAGTTGAGTCCTTCTTGAGAAGCCGCGACTTTATCAGCTACTCAAGAATTTTCCAACACGTTACGGACTCTGAAGGTTCATCACCGTGTCCACAAGAGCCCACCACTCGTCTGTGTCCTGCGCCAGAAGAATCCAATCCATACCACCACATCCAATTCCTATAAAATTCATCCTAATATTTTTCTTCCCCGTACACCTAGGTCTTCCTTCTGGCTATCTCACGAAAACCCTACATACAATCCTCTTCTCCTCCATGCGTGCTACATGGCTTCACAATTCTAATTGTATCTGGCGAAGAGTACAAGTTACTCGTGGTATCAGAATTGAAGTTCTAGTGTCTTGCATAACAGAAGACCAGTTACTATAATTCATATATTTCTGAACGGATTACGTCCATGTTTTCCAATTATTAATGATTAATTTAACGAACTTCTGAACTGGAAAGAGATATCTTCCTTCAAATTATCCTCGGCCGCCTCGTTACACTTCGTGCGATCCATATTAAGGATTTTTTTTTTAATTTGGTAGCTTGAACACGAAGAAGCTGCAGCTGTCCGGCACAGAACTGCGCCGGTTTGTATACCAGTTCGTGAGGAGCACGCGGGTGAGTGTTGCAGATTGCTACTGACAAGACGTCGCAAACACTGCAACAGTATAGACTGTTTAAATATAATTACAATATTTCTTGATATTAAGTAGAACTCATGTTTGATCGACACGAACCGACACCAGTTTTGTCGGATAAACGTTGGGCGTACATGCAAGATACCAAATTCTTCGAAATTCGTTCAGTAATTTCGAAGCTGAAAGACGCATACAAGCAGACAGATGGACATAGCTTCTTCATAGGTATGTGTTAAGTCTATGCAATTCATACAAAGAATATATTCAAATAATGCTGGCCGGCCAAATATTTCGCAATACTGCAGTCGTACCTAACAGACAGAGAATTCGAAATAAAAATCAACGCTGAAGTATCCAACCGAAGAAATATACAATCAGGAGTTCCTCAGGGCAGTATCTTGGGTCCACTCCTCTACGTGCTATACACCTCAGATATACCGACCACCGAATTACGTTCGCAGACGACACAGCAATCTTCGCTACGTCAGAAGACCCGGTAATTGCTTCATCTAATTTACAAGAACATCTGAATCTAATGGAGAAATGGCTACACCGATGGAAAATCAAAGTGAATGAAAGCAAATCGGCGCATGTGACTTTTACTCTCAGGAAAGGAAACTGCCCCTCAGTACACCTAAATCATGTTAACATTCAACAGCAGGATGTAGTAAAATACTTAGGACTACACCTGGACTCAACATTAAACTGGAAACACCATATAGCGAAGAAGAGAAAACAAATCGAAATTAAGTTCAAGGAAATAAATTGGCTAATA